>NW_025968012.1:1189-25000 GCF_021869965.1 Rhincodon typus
CATATAAACTGACGTTTTCCCAGCCACTATCAGTTCTGAGGAAGGGTCACCGGACCCGAAACGTTAACTCTGTTTTCTCCTTCACAGATGCTGCCAGACCTGCTGAGCTTTTCCAGCAACTTTGTTTTTGTTCCTGATTTACAGCATCCACAGTTCTTTTGGTTTTTAAATATTTTGTATCAGTGTTTACTGTGGAGAAGGATATGGAAGATACAGAATGTGGGGTAATAAATAGTAACATCTTGAAAAACGTCTACATTACAGTGGTGGTGGTGGACGTCTTCAAACGCATAAAGGTGGATAAATCCCTAGGACCTGATCAAGTGTACCCTAGAACTTTTTGGGAAGCTAGGGAAGTGATTGCTGGGCCCCTTGCTGAGATATTTGTACCATCAGTAGCCACAGATGAGGCGCTAGAAGACTGGAGGTTGGCTAACATGGTGCCACTATTTAAGAAAGGTGGTAAGGAAAAGCCAGGCAACCAAAGACTGGTGAACCTGACATTGGTAGTGGGCAAGTTGTTGGAGGGGATCCTGAGGGACAGGATTTACATGTATTTGGAAAGGCAAGGACTGATTCGGGATAGTCAACACGACTGTGCGTAGGAAATTGTGTCTCACTAATTTGATTGAGTTTTATGAAGTAGTAACGAAGAGGACTGATGAGGGCAAAGCAGTGGATGTTGCCTAAATGGACTTCAGTAAGGCGTTTGACAAGGTTCCTCATGGTGGACTGGTTAACAAAGTTAGATCACATGGAATAGAGAGAGAACTAGCTATCTGGATACAGAACTGGCTCAAAGATATAAGACAGAGGGTGGTGGTGAAGGGCTGTGACCAGCAGGGTGCGACAAGGACAAGTGCTGGGTCCACTGCTTTTCCTCATTTGTATAAATGATTTGGATGTGAATATACAAGTGATGATTAGTAATTTTGGAGAAGACACCAAATTTTGAGGCATAGTGGACAGTGAAAAAGGTTACCTCAGAGTACAATGGGACCTTGATAAGATGGGTCAATGGGCCGAGCAGTGGCAGATGGGAATTTACTTTAGATAAATTTGAAGTGCTGCATTTTGGAAAGGCAAATAAGGGTAGGAATTGTACAATTAATGGTAAGGTCCTGAGGAGTGTTGCTGAACAAAGAGACCTTAGGGTGCAGGTTCATAGTTCCTTGAAAGTGGAGTCACAGGTAGACAGTAGTGAAGGCAGCATTTGGTATACTTGCCTTTATCGGGCAGTGCATCGAGTATGGGAGTTGGGAGGTCATGTTGCGGCTGTACAGGACATTGGTTAGGCCACTTTTGCAATATTGCATTCAATTCTAGTCTCGCTGCTATAGGAAAGATGTTGTGAAACTTGAAAGAATTCATAAAAGATTTACAAGGATATTGCCAGGGTTGGAGGGTTTGAGCTTTAAGGAGAGGTTGAATAGACTGGGTCAGAGGCTTAGGATGGCCTTAGGGGTTTACAAAATCATGAGGCGCACGGATAGGGTAAATAGACAAGATCTTTTGCCAGGGGTGGGGGGTGGAATTTAAAAGGGACCTAAGCAGCAACTTTTTGACACAGTGGATGGTGCGTGTATGGAATGAGCTGCCAGATGAAGTGGTGGAAGCTGGTTTGATTGCAACATTTAAAAATTTTTGATGGGTTTAGGAATAGGAAGGATTGAGGGGGATCTAGGCCAAATACTGGCAAATGGGACTAGATTTATTTAGGATATCTGGTCAGCATGGACAAGATGGACAGAATGGTCTGTTTCTGTGCTGTATATCTCTAGGACAATGACTCTAATCTGCTGTCACCATGCTATTGGCATAGCTTGTATTTCCAGACTCAGCTAATTTATTGGTTGCAGTCATCAAACCAATAAATTTGAATCAAGTCTGAATTTTGTAATTCATTAAAGGTTGTATGCACTTTCAAAGTAAAATTAGACATTTATTCAATAAACACACCTGATTCTGAAGGTATCTGGTCTCTAACTCGTACAAAAATGTTGCCTAAGAAAGATAAACAAAAAATAAAATTACAAAGTAAAATTTGCAGCAAACATTGGTGAGATGGATAAGAAACGTAATTCTGATCAGGAATTTTGAAAGAATGATTTTTTTGAAAATGAATGGGATGTTGCACTTAAAAGCTATCACACATCAACTAGCTATCTAGGAAATATCACCAAAAAAAGGGAGGGATAGTACTGGAATCAATCTTTGCATTCATTTACAGAATTAAACATTGCAAGCATACAGCTAACTATCAGTTTCAACAAGCTTTTCTTGTGCTCAAGCAAAGCCTTACTTAATGCTGTCCTTCTGCATAAGAGGCAACGTAATTAATATGCAGCTAACAAGCTGGACCTGCTGAGATTCCAACTGGACTTTGGTGCACTTTTGATTTCTCAGTTTCATTCATGCAGAGTACATTCTATCAAAGAAACCCACTTTTTTTCAGGCTGTAGTTCATTTTTGTACTGTTTACAGTTACAGAGCAGTAATGTAACTAGACTAGGCTAATACTCCGGGAATGTGGATGTGAATTTCACTGTGCAAAGCTAGGGGAATTTAATATCAAGGCATAAATCTGGAATTAAAATTAGTGTCAGTGATGCTGACCACAAGATTACCATTGATTATCATAAAATCCTGTTTACGGATGGAAATCTACCAATCTCGGCTGGTCAGGTCTGTATGGGACTCCAGATCCACAGCAATGTGGTCGACTCCTACTGCTGTCAAAGACCATTAAGGATGGGCAATCAATGCCAGTGAAACCCACATCTCATGAAAGTATCAAAAAGACCGACCATCACCGACTTCTAGTGAGATTCCACCCTTTGTCATTTTTTTCAGTGATGGCAAACGCAACAGTATGAATACTGCAATAGCTGTTCCAAGTTAACTCTGTCTAGTTTACAATCAATCTGTCACTCAATCACATGGCTCAGAATCACACTGGGTGATACATTAACCTTCAGAGTATTTTTTTCCTTTCTTGAACTCACTTCTTTGGTCTGCTTTCCAGCTAAAGAACTGACTTCAGTTCAGCAGTGAGCCTTGCAACAGTGTTAGGTGGTTACTTACCGGAAGGCCAGGAATAAAAATCTTCACATAGAGCTGTGTTAAACTGTAAGAAAAGTAGAAGATTCTGGTAACTTACTGGTAACTGGTAACAACGAACACCAAAACAAATTCAAAACACAACTGGAAGATCACATAATGCATCAAGCACATTAATGCGGCAATCCAAAAGTAAGGGGAAAGAGGCAGCCTGGTTTGGTGCTCAACAAACATGGTACATGCTCCCAACAATATAATTCATCTAAACTACAACTACAGCCTCAATCAAACTCAATTAACAGGTAACTAAGGGTTGCGCAATTTGGAATAAACTTTCCTCTTTCAAAAGAAAAAGGTTTGGGACAGACGTTTGTGGTTTTGAAAGCACAAGTGCCAGTTTAGTGATACGGTTTTTCACTTCACTTCTAGATGCTTCAACATCAGTTACAGGAAATAGTCCAATTTGACAATAGTGAAACAGGGAAACCCATTTTAGATAAATGTTCCGAAGATGCCTAATTCGAGGAAATCCTAGTGCAGAAAGGGAAGTCTGTTGACAGCCAATAGCGAGGCTTTCTCAGACTGCAAACTTCCCAAGTGGTTTTAAAGCTAAATGACACAAGCGGTTTTCAAATAGAGAGGACTCTACGCCCAAGTTCAGCAACCCTACTCAGTTCTTCATGGTGACAACCGTATCGACAGAAATTTCTTGCAAAATCATTTTCTCAACAAAAGGTAGGATACTTTGAAGAAAAAGTATTCCCCTTACACCAGGAATTCTGTCATACAGCATCACAAGGGAACAAGCACTTTCAATTCAAGAGAAAAGAAAGCAGATATATTCTCAAAAAAAAAAAGGGTCACAGGACACAAAACGTTAACTCTGACTTCTCTCCATAGTTGCTGCTAGACCTACTGAACTTTTCCAGCAATTTCTGCTTTTGTTTCAGATAACATTCTTAACCGAGAACATGGCTCCAACCTGCCTATGACAGAATGACCATGGCCACAGAGAGCACTACTGTCTGCAATTTTCAACCTGTCTACTCAGTGAAGGGCTTGGGGAGTAATTACTCACAACAGAAAGAATTGCTGCCTTAAATTAGAGCTGAATCTGCATGTGAGCAGAAGTTCACTGTTAGCTCTTCCACTTGAGTCTGAAGGTTGTGGGGACAAGTCCCACTCAAAAGAGATATCCTTAATGTCACTGCTGATTACTACTGAGTGAACGTTACACTGTTGGAGGTGCTGCTGTTCAGGTTGGTCTGCCTCCACAATTGGACAAAACATGCCTTAAAGTCAGGGCAATTCTCCTAGTGTCATCAGGCAACCTTTAGCCGACATCTGTTGTCATTTATCTCATTGCTGCTTATGGGTGCACAATTCAACTGTCATACTTCAGTATGTGATGTATATGAAGAATCAGAAAGAACTCTGAACTGCCTTTTGATTGGAAAAGATGCCCATTTGATTGATTGATTTTGCATCCACGACCTTCAGCATTCACTCACTCCACCAGTGATGTACATGGCAGCAACATGTACCATCTACAAGATGCAGTGCAATAATTCATCCAGATTCCTTCTACAACACCTTCCAAATCCATGACCACTACCATATAAAAAGGACTACAGCATCAACCACAAGGCAAAACTACCATCTGCAAGCTTCTCTCCAAGCCACACAACTCCCAATTTGGAATCATATCGCCATTCCTTCACTGTTGCTCTTTCAAAATCCTGGGACTTTCTCCTGAACAGCCTTGTGGGTGTTCCTACGTCACAAGTGCTGTAGTGGTTCAAGAAGGCAGGTCACCATCACCTTCTGATGAATGAATGCTGGCAAAGTCAGCGATACCAACATCCCACGAACAAGTAAGAAATAAAAAAAAAAAGTTTATTATCATAGAAAAATAAAAAGGCAGAAATGTGTTCACAAGTTTAACACCCAAAGTTCTCACCATTTCCAAACCAACCAGACAGTATGTGGCCAGTTATGCAATTTCCCCACAGCAAAATGCATTGCTTAACCTCTCGTTTCACCATTGCTTAATTCTGACCAGAGATTAGAACTCCTCTCTATCAGTTTGGATACCTTTCTTCTGACATGATTCCTGCGACCTACCAGCCACAACCCAATTCCTCGTGTGCACCAAGTTTCTTGCTCAGTGGAATGTGACACAGGGTGAATTTCCTTTCTTTAAAAGGATTTCTACACAAACCACCAATAGATAAAAGAACCGAAAGAACTGCTGGATGCTGTAAATCAGGAACAAAAACAAAAGTTGCTAGAAAAGCTCAGCAGGTCTGGCAGAAACGGAGGAAGGGTCACCAGACCCAAAACATTAACTCTGTCTTTTCCTTCACAGATGCTGCCAGACCGGCTGAGCTTTCCCAGCAACTTTGTTTTCAAATAGATAAAAGGACACTCACTTGGCCACCTCTGGAGGCTGCTTGAAAGCCAACAGGATGTGTTCAATGTTAATAAAGAGAGCCCAACAGGGAAAGCAGGTGAGCAGGAGAATGAGAATCCCTCTTTGTAGAATCACTCCAATTCGCTTCAGGTTCTTACTACCAAATGTCTGAAAATCAGAACAAAATCAAGCTTTATTTTTTGCAGCTCCAGATTGTCTTTTGGAATAATTACATAACTGTTTGATACAGTTAACTCAATTTACTCAAAAGACTAACTGCAACAAAGTACCTTTCCACAGCAACAAAAAGTACAACTCCTGTACTCCTTGCGTAATATTATCTTAAAATTACAGGTCATGCCTAGTGAAAAGAAAAGATTCAAGTGATAAATTCAAAGGGGATGTTTCAATCCATGAAACTGCGAGTGTATTTTTTGAAAAAGAGGATACATTAACTCATCGCAGATTAATCCCAACTTCTTATGCAAGATTGATTTAATATTTTATGCTTTCTTGCTTCTGTGTAATACTTCATGAATAAATTCCAAAAGGTTCTTCAGCCCGGTAGGATGTGGTTTGTTGTCTGAGGTGATGGGAAATAAAGCTGTCACCCTACAAGTGTTTGAAACTCCCCTGTTTATCAACAGGCTTTCAGCCTCATCTCTAAAGATAAAGATAATGAGAAAAGATTTTTGAACCCATGGTTTTTCAGTCTGGAAGTGATGACCCGAGAAGTGTCTCTACAGAAGTGCATAAAGTACTAAAGGAAATGTAATAAGAAAATATGGAACATTAGTAAAAAAAATATACTTGGAATACGAACTACTTGCATTTATGCAGCACCTTGAGTATAGTAAAATGATTTAAGGGAGCTTCATAGGAACAATCATGAAACAAAATTCAACACTAAGCACTGCAAAGTGATAATTGTACATTACATATAACAAGGTGACCAAAAGCCATGGTCAGAGGGATAGGTTTCAAAAAAAGGTAAATTTAGAACAGATATCAGTTTTTAATTACAGAGTGATCACAAACAGTGGAAATGCATTTCTCTTTTTTTCTAAAAAATCTGCTCAGATAGGTCTCGTGTGGTACAGTGGCAGTACCCCTGGACTAGGAGGCCCAGGTTCAAGTCCGATCTGCTCCAGATATTTAGAATTTAAGTTAAACACTTTTTTTCTTAATTTAACCTATTTTTCTAATCAACTTGTTCAGAGATGTTATTACGCACCTCTGGAACAAATGGGACTTGAATCCAGGTCAGGTTTGAAAACAAAAAAATGCTGGCGATCACAGCGGGTCAGACAGCATCCATGGAGAGAGAGCAAGCTAATGTTTCAAGTCTAGGTGACTCTTCAGCAGAGCTGGTGTGAAGTGTGGAGGTGGGGGGAAGCATTTACGCTATAGTGGGTGTGGGGGGTGCTGAAGTGCTGGGGGAGAGAGGGTATTGATAGTTCAGATTAAGTGATCAGAATGTGAGAATCGCAGAATCTGGAAAGATGGTCTCACGGGAATCGGGGGAAGAAAAAAAAGGACCTACTCTTCTTGGTCCATGGGTAGAGACACAATCACTATACCACAAGAGGGCCCCACATCAAGTTGTAAAAAAAAACTAAACTATTTAAGAAGCAGCCTTCTTTGTCTGCAATGACCTTGGTAAGTAATAGTATTGCAGGAATTTATAAACTTGCAGAATGCGATAAATGCACTTACACAAAGGCCACAGCAGCAATCAACTTGTACTTCAATGTTATATTGAATCTTTCACTACTAAATATACATGCAAATTAAAGGAATGAAACAATTTTACAACATACTACATCATTGGATTTGTTAATCAAAATCTTGACTTTCTCATCTGAATTCCTTGGGAATCTCATTCACTACTGGAACTAGAGACAATAACTACGATCATTAATCTAGAATGCTGTCATTAGCGGCAAGGAAAATTAAAAGGAACAAATGAACAGTTGTATGTATCAGTGAAGCACTATCTACATTCCAATCAGTGCATGTTAGAATTTGCATTAAAATCAGTTTTGATTGTGAAACAGATTAGAATTAGCAAAGAAATCAACATAAAACCAGTACGATGCTACTCAGTGGATTAACCTTCACAGCCAACAGCAAAGAAGTTTAAGGAAGTCAATAACTTTCTGCATTCACTAGCAGTCCAGTCTGGATTATGCACCTACCTGAGATATGAGAGTGTCACATGCTGAAGACAACCCAACACCTATTGAAATGCCTGATATATTTATAACCTGTGACAATGAAACAAACAAACAATGAATCATTGTTGTAGGTACTATTGCTATGCTACCACAAAAATTTAAGTGTTAATCCAGTTTACTGAACATAATATTTTCTCATATGCTTACTTTTTTTCTTCCAAAAATACTGTAATCTATCAGTACCCAAGACACTGAAGCCATTCTTAAGCAAACAGTTTGGAAGCCAAATTATATGAGCATTTGTCGCAAAGTTACAAGTGCAGCAAAGGAGTCTTGCTTCAATTGTATTGAACACTATTGAGATCACACCTGGAGTTTGTATATAGTTCAGGTTCACTGTCTTAAAAAGAGAATATTAGCCATAAAGGGATTGCAGCGGAGGTTCCCCAGACTGATTCATGGAATGGTGGGACTGTCCTATGGGAAGAGAAATCAAGGAGACTGAGCCTCTGTCCTATCAAGTTTAGGAGAATGAAAGGAGATCTTATTGAAACTTATTAAACTCTTAAAAAGGAATATATATGAGTAGAGACAGATAGGATACTTCTGTTGAGTCTAGACCAGGGAATACAGTCTCCAAATAAAGCGATAAGCATTTAGGATTGAGATGAGGAGGAACTTCTTCATTCAGAGAATGGTGAAACTCTGGAATACTCTCCCACAAAGGGCTGTGTAAGTTCAGCCTTTGAAGGTTCAAGACAGATTGATGGCTTTCTAGTTATTACCTAATAATAAAGGGCTATGAAGTCAATGTGTGAATTTGCATTGAGGTAGACAATCAGCCACGATCTTGAATGGTAGGGCACATGCAAGGGAATGAAAAGCCTATTTCTGCTCCTAAATTCCTAATTCTGGAATTTCAACCGGACATCCAGGTTAGTAAGCACAGTGACTGACTCTCCACAGTGAACAGATTCAGTGAAAAGTCTCATGCAAAATCCCCAAAAACCAATCTTTTCAAGATTCATCATTGTATTGCAATTGCCAGAAAGACAATCATTTATATAGCATATTTTTTTAGGTTCGGGGGGGGTCCTAAGGTGCTTTACAACTAATGAAGTAAACTTGAAGTGAAATCGCTGTTGCAATGTAGGAAACAACATCAGCCAAATTGCACACAGCAATATATCCCCTTCCCACCTATAAAAAAAAACTTTAGTTTCCATTACTCATCCACAGGATGTGGCAGGTTTTTGTTTACCCAGTCATTGAATATCCCAATATGAAAACAGGCCCTTTGGCCCATCATATCTATGCTGGTCAACAAGCATCAGTCTCTTATTTCCTAGCACTTGGCCTTTAGCCTTATTTGCCGTGGCATTGCAAGTGTTCATTTCAATACTTCTCAAAATACTCCCTACCACCTATTCAGGCAGTGAGTACCAGATACCCAACACCTTCTGGATAAAAATATTTCACCTCAAATCCCTTTAAAACCCGCTTTCCCGTACCTTAAACCTATTCCCCAAGAATTGACACATTTAAGTTTATTCCTATCGACCCTAGCTACACCCTCAATTTTAAGTATCTCACCTCAGCCTTCTCTGCTCTAAAGAAAACAACCGAAGTGTGTGCAACTTCTCTTCATAACTGAAACACTCCAGCCCAGGCAACATCCTGGTAAGTCTCCTCTCACCTTCTCCATAGCAGTCACTTCCTTCCTATAGGGTGGCAAACAGAACTGTACACTATTCTGACTGTGGCCCAACTAACATGCTATACAGCTCAGCAGGTCTGGCAGCATCTGTGAAGGAAAAAGCACAGTTAACATTTCTGGTCCGGTGACCCTTCCTCAGACCTGCTGAGCTTTTCCAGCAACTTTGTTTTTGTTCCTGTTCCTGATTTACAGCATCCACAGTTCTTTTGTTTTTTATGCTGTACAGCTCCATCGTAACCTTAACATTAGGAACAAATTACTGCAGATGCTGGAATCTGTACTGAAAGCAACAAATGCTGAAGATCACGGGGGTCAGGCAGCATCCATGGAGAGAGAGCAAGCGAGCTAATGTTGAGTCTAAATGACTCTTCAGAGCTCTGAAGAAGAGTCATCTTGCACAAAACGTAAGCTTGCTCTCTCTCCATGGATGCTGCCTGACCCCCCATGATCTTCAGCATTTGTTGCCATCAGTCCATCATAACCTCCCAGCTCTTGTATCAAATGCTTTGGCTAATAAAAGCAAGTGTCCCATATTCCTTCTTAACCAGCCTATCTGCTCTGTTGCCTTCAAGGATCAAGAGACATGCACACAAAAGTCCAGTGATACTCACTACCACCCAGGATCCGACCAGTCATCATGTACTTCCTTGCCTTGTTCATCCTCAAAAAAAAAAATGCACTGCTTCACACTTTTCAGGATTAAAGTCCACCTACCTCTGGTGTGCTCACCTAACTGGCCCATTTATATCTTCCTGTCATCTAAAGCTTTCCTCCTCACTATTCAGAACGCCAATTTTAAGTGTCATCTGCAAATTTACTGATAAAACCCTCATAAATGTGTCTAAGTCATTAAATGTACACTGCAAACATCAAGGGACCTGACACTGAACCCTGCCATACTCAATCCATTTAACATTGGTGAACCACCTTGACAATTGAGTGGTTTACTAGACTATGTCAGAAGGCAGTTATGAGTAAACCACATTGCTACGAGTCTGGAATCATGAGTAGGCTAAAGAGAGCAGATTTGCTTCTGTAAAGGCATTAGTGAATTAGACGACAATCCGAATATTTATGACAGTCTACTAATGACTATTAGCTTCAAACTTATTGAATTAATTGACCCTAAATTTCTTATCTCCTGTGCTGCAATTTGAACTTTTATCTTCTACTCATGTGGTAAGGTTTGATGATTACTACTCCAGTAACAACCACAATAAAGGGTCTAGGCCCGAAACGTCAGCCTTCCTGCTCCTATGATGCTGCTTGGCCTGCTGTGTTCATCCAGCTCTGCACCTTGTTGTCACAATTCTACTATTCCTGGTTTTAATTATGTCAATTGAGAAAATAAATATTGGCCAAGTCACTGAGGAATAATCCTCCCGCTTCTCTTTGAAATAGTCCCATAGGATCTTGGACATCCCTCTGAGAAGGCAGGCTGCATCTTGGTTTTACACTAAATCTGAAAGACAGCACAGCTCTGACAGCGTGGCACTCCCTCAGTTCTGCAGCAGGAATGGCAACCTGGATATTGTGCTCAAATCTCTGGAGTGGGACTTGGAGCTCTGACTCAGTTTACTCAGTATCATGCCTAAACAGAACCTTCAGCATATATTTTCCTCCTAACTGAATGAAGGCACTCTTTTCTCTTCTGATAGCAGTTTGATCAGAACAGACCTGTGATTTCTCAGGCTGTTTGTATCAGCGTTGTCATCTGAATTTGTTTTTAAGTTTGAAAAAGCACTTGACTTATTAATTAATACAATTAAAATTTATATGATCTACTGCATAGCTTGTAGATTATAAAACAGATCCTTCTATCCAATAAGTCATTGTAGACATACTTACAGCTGTGGCAAGTGAAACAGCATCCAACTCTACTTTTCCCAAATGTCCACAGAATACAGAGCTGACAATACTTATATTAAAGACCATCAGGTGAGAGAAAAACTGTTGGAAAAAAAAAGATGAAATTGGCCATCAGGCTTTATTCAAAACACCTCCTTAAAATCCACTTGATTGGCACCATAACCATCATATAAAACATTCCCCACCCATGACAGACAGTACAGAATGCAACATTGTCCATCTACATGATGCATTGGAGAAATCCATCAAAGCTTCTTCAAAAGCACTTCTGAAATTCGTGACCTTGGCCAGCTAGAAGGACAAGAGTACACTACCAGCGCCTGCAAGTGACACACCACCCTGACTCAAAAACTATTCGGCATAGAATCCTGACAGTGTGGAAGCAGTCCATTCAGTCCATTCAGCCCATCAAGTCCACACTGACCCTTCAAAGACCATCCCACCAGAACCACCCCATCCCTGTAACCCTGCATCTCCCATAGCTAATCCACCTAACCTGCACATCTTTGGAGTCTGGGGGAAAAAAAACAGAGCACCTAGAGGAAATCCATGCAGACACAGAGAATGCGCAAACTCCACACAGACAGTCGCTCAAGGCTGGAATCAAACCAGTTCCTTGATGCTATGAAGCAGCAGTGCTAACTAATGAGCCACTGTGCCATCCTGTCATCGTTCTTTTGCAAAATCCTGGAATTTTGTACCCAACAATGTGCACTGTTCAGTTGTGTGTAACAGCACTTCTGGATACAAGGAAAGAAAGCATCAGTTTGACAGGACCTTCAGCATACAGGCTGCAACCACTTGCCACCATCTTTTCCCATGTAATTAGGAATGTGCAATAAATGTTGGCCTTACTAGTGACACATACATCACGTAAATAAGAGAAAAACTTCATGGATTTTGAAATAGCATAACTAATTTATTATGCTCAATGCACACAGTTCCATGAAACTGAAGATAGTAATAGCATTGTTTTACACAGATATAGTTTAGCAAATTGCCCATAATGTTGTCATCAGTAAAGAAATACGTATTTGTATTACATATGAATGTGCATTCTGTTCTAACTAACTCAATCCCAATAGTAATAAACTGCATTTTCTCCCTACTGACAAATATCACTTAAATGAAACAATACACATTAACTCATGCAAGCACTTTTGTTAGTAAAGACAAAGTCAAGTCAGTTTTAATACTTAAGAATGTCAAGGTCTAGGAGAGCATTTTTAAATTCATTCACAGGGTGTGGGTGGTGCTGACTAGGCCAGAATTTATTGCCCATTCCCAATTGCCTAGAGGGCAGTTAAGAGTCAACTACTTTGTTGTGGGTCTGAATCACACATAGGCCAAACTATGGAAGGAAATGCGATCCTTGAAGGAAATTAGAGAAACATATGGGTTTTTCTAACAATTGATAATGGAGTCAGGGTTATCATTAGACTCTGAATCCCATGGCAGGATTTGAATCCAGGTCCCCAGGACATGACCTGTGTCTCTAGATTTACAGTCCAGCAATAATACCACTAGGCCATCACCTCCCCAGGAATGGTATCAGAGTTTTTTCTAAGTTATTCTCTCGTGGGATGTGGCCCTCACTGGCTGGGGCAACACTCACTGCCCATCCACAGCTGCCCTTGAGATGTGAGGATGAGTTGCCTTCTTGAACTGCTGCAATCCATGTGCTGGTGGTAGACCCACACGCCATTGGGAAGGGAATTCCAGGATTTTGACCCAGTGATCTGCAGACCTGAGAAACTGAGATTGTTCAAGGGATTTCATAGAGATGATCAGAATTATAAAATGACTTATGTTAGAGTCAAAAAGGAGAAACGGATTCCAATGGCAAAGAATTGTGGACCAGATGATACAGATCAAAGACAAATAAATGACACTTTTTGCTTGCAATCAAGTGGTGGAACCAGATTAAATATCATTAATATTCCAAAAGGGAATTGAAGGGGTGAGCAATAGGGAAAGGGGAGTGAAGTGGACTAAGTGCATAACTAATCCAAACAGAAGGTACAAGGCATGATGGGCTAAATGGCTTAAGTGTGTTGCATCAATCACAAGATGGCAACATTAGAGAAGATTTCTTCTGTGTAGCTAGAGGGAGTAGAACATTCAACTACACTATGACAGTAGACAAAGACTGAAGAAGAAATATTGATGCATAGTTTATGAACAGCAACCCATCCTATCCACATAACCCTACACTTCCCATGGCTAATCCACATAGCCTGCACATCCCTGGATACAATGGACAATTTAGCACGGTCAGTCCACCAAACCTGCACATCTTTGGACTGTGGGAGGAAACCAGAGCACCTAGAGGAAACCTACACAGACGCAGGGAGAACATGCAAACTCTACGCAGAGGTAACCAAGGGTTGAAACGAACCCAGGTCCCTGGCACTGTGAGGCAGCAGTGCTAATCAGAGTCACCATGCTGCACTGTATGCAAACAAAATAAATGCAAGAACTGTGGATAGGAAGCACCCACTCTAGACGACTATAGATTTTTGAACTTTACTTCCAGAGAATTCCTACAGTGTGGAAACAGGCCCTTCGGCCCAACAAGTCCACACCGATCCTCAGAGCATCCCACCCAGACCCATTCCCCAAACCCACCTAGCCTGCACATCAGTGAACACTATGGGCAACTTAGCATGGCCAATCCACCTAGCCTGCACACCTTTGGACTGAGGCAGGAACCCAGAGCACCCAGAGGGAGCAGACACAGGGAGAACGTGCAAACTCCACGCAGACAGTTGCCCCAGGTGGTGGGAGGGTGGAAAAATCGAACCCAAGCCCCCTGATTTAGGGAAAGATGATAACCCCATTTGTTTTTAATACTGGCTTCATGAGAAGGTAGCATAGGTTCTGTACTGTATGACAGTATGACTATAACAGCACAAAAAACAGATTTACAGGTCCTGAAGAAGGATCACTGGGTTCCAAAATGTTAACTCTGATGTCTTTCCACAAATGCTACCAGACCGGCTGAGCTTCTCTGGCAATTTCTGTTTTTCTTTCAGATTAACTGGTTATTCATTTCATCTGTTTCCGTGATCTTACAGGGCACAGAGATAACAGATGAATCTGGGACTTGGGGGAAATCAACGACTGAGTCAAAGATAATTACACCACAATCTAAATCACTTTCATTTGGTCTTGGCCCCTTCTATGCAGTGCTGGGGGCTTTTAGGATCAAAGGCGGGGCCTCAGCCTCTCACCCCCAATTAATCACGGCTGATCATATCCTTCAACTCTATTGTAATGTTAAAATAATAAGTAATCTATCAGTCTAGGTCTAGAATGCACTTTATAATGAGCTTTCAGCATCCTCTGCGGTAATGAATGGCAAAGATCGAGAATCATTTTAACTTCTATTATAACGCTTCAGATGGAAACTCACCACTGGGCCAGCCAGTCGGGACAGCTCCCTCACTTCCTTCCAGAAACTGCCGTCGCTTACACCGAACACTGTCCTTAACATTAACCGCCCCGAGGTGCCTGTCGTCGGTGTGACATCGCTGAAGCTCACGGCTGGGGACTGGGCCATGACCCGGCTCTGTGAGCCGCTTCCTGGGACTTGGAGCCGCGGCCTTCACTGCGCCAGGGGTTTCAATGGGAGCAGCGTCCCCCGGGGGCTCCAGGTGAGTGTAGAAGTGCGGGGGGCGGGTCTCTGGGGCCGGGGAGCACCGGGCTCTCCGGGTGTCTCAGGCCGGGGACCGCCGAGCTCACCTTGCAGTGCCTCGGGCCGGGGAGTCCAGGTATCTCCAGGCAACGGCTCACCTAGCTGCACGTCGCCCCAACACCATTAGTGATTGGCCCGAATCCACCGTTCCCTTTCAGAGGCGTCCCCGCGACCCTCCGTCACAGCTCCACCAATCACATGTGAGCTCCACCCCGCCTCCGCCACAAAGTCCAATCAAGTGTTACAGCCACGCCCCTTCCATCATCTCCCCGCCCCCTTCCACCGGCGCCCCGCCCCACACCACCGTCTCCCCGCCCCCTCAGTGTATACCCGCCCCTTAAACACGGCCCCGCCCTTTCCACCACGGCCACGCCCCCTTTTCCACACACGCACCCTTTACCCCACTGCAGTGGTAGTGTCCACACCTCTGAGCCAGGTTTCACACTTCACCTGCTCCAGCGGTGTGTACAGGATTGTCAGACAGGGTGGCATGGTGGCTCAGTGGTTAGCACTGCTGCCTCACAGCGCCAGGGACCCAGGTTCGATTCCACCCTCAGGCGACACATTCTCCCTGTGTCTGTGTGGGTTTCCTCCGGGTGCTCCGGTTTCCTCCCACAGTCCAAAGGTGTGCAGGGGCTAGGTGGATTGGCCATGCTAAATTGCCCCATAGTGTTCAGATTATGTGGGTTATAGGGGAATGGGTCAGGGTGGGATGCTCTGAGGGCCGGTGTGGACTTGTTGGGCCGAAGGGCCTGTTTCCACACTGTAGGGATTCTACGATGACCTATGATAAAATGGAAAGTGCTGGAGAAACTCAGTATATCTGGCAGTATGTGTGGGAATAAAGCAAAGTTAACACTTTGAGTCCAGTGACCTTACAACCAGAGCCATTACCCTGGGTTGTGAAAATGTTCTTTTCGTCAGTTTGTATGCAAGTCGGAACATAATACAAGTTCAGTTGGCTAGGCGGTTGGGTTGCAAAGCAGAGTGATGCCAACAGTGTGGGTTCAATTCCCATGACTGGCTGAGGTTATCATTAAGGATTCTCCTTCTCAACTTCTCCCCTCCATTGAAGTGTAGTGACCCTCAGGTTAAATCACCACCTATTTGTAGTCGTTTGTAAGTACAGAAAACATTCGTATGTTGGTTCTTTGAAATTGCACACCTGTATGGTATTGCATTTATAAACACAAGTGATCGTAAATTAGACATTACTCCCTGTAAGAATGTCTCTGAATCAGTTGATCAGAAACTATGTCAGTCCCCTCCCCCTACATCATCCTACCATCTGTTATTGCACTGCCCTGTTTCAATTACCCCTATACAATTTCCACAATTACCCCTATCTTCTTCTGCTCTGAGTACCACGCATTCTCTGACAATGCCCCCCAAAGCTACCCCACTGCTGTATCATTGCCCCAACCCTGTACCATTGCTATCCTTGCTTTTCCCCATTACTATCTCACTCTTCCATAATTTCTGCTGGGCTATTTCTCTGCCTACTATTACCCTGCCTTCTATCAATTCCATCCAGCAACATCATTGCCTAGCCCCTGCACCATTGTCTCACATGAGAGAGAAAGGAATATGTTGAAAGGGCTGGGATCCCAAATAGGGTTGCGATGCGAAATTTTGAAACATAGGAACATTGAAGATAGCAGGAAGTGTATGACACTCAATCCCTCCAGCCTGCTATGACATTCAGAATGATCATGGCTGATCATCAAGCTCAGTACCCTAATCCCTCCCTCCCCACCTCCCCATCTGTTCATCTCTTAACCACAAGAGCTATATCTACCTCCTTCTTGAAAACTCATAATGTTTTGGCCTCAATTACTTTCTGGCAGTGAATTCCGCAGGCTCACCATTCTCTGAGTGAAGACATTTCTCCTCATCTCAGTACTAAAAGATTTACTCTTTATCCTAAAAGATTTACTCTTTGTCCTTAAACTAAGACACCTAGTTCTGGACTCTCCCAGCATCGGGAACATCCTTCCAGCATCTACCTTGTCTAGTCCTGTTAAAATTTTATAGGTTTCTATGAGATCCCCCTTCATTCTTCTAAACTGATGAGCTCCAGAGCAGCAATGGCCAATACTCCTCCTCCTGCTCTAATAGGTCCCTCCCTTCCCCTCACTGCATCAATCCTGGACTGCACATCAATGAAGTGGCAAATTTCAAGCCTCTAAATGGGGTCACAGTGGCAAAATGTCAGGAAGCACTGAAATAGATTGTGGAGCATAAATACCAGCTTGGAGCAGGAGTAGGCTATTCAACCCCTCTGGTCTCCTCTCCTATTCAATATGATCATGGCTGATCATTGTGCACAATACCCTAATCCCACACTACCAACCTCCCCTGCCCCTTCATCCCTCAACCACAAGAGCTATATCTACCCAAGGCTTGCTCTGTCTGCTTTTATTGTTTCTCTGTCTTTCTCTGCTTTACAAGAACTGTAATGCTGAACTTTTAACTTTATTTCCTTTTTTCTGTAATTTGTACCTAAGATTTTGTACCTAGGCACCTCAGCACCTATAAGATGGTGTTGGAATGGCTACATTGGAATCTTTTCACTGTACTCCTGTATCCCTCTACTTGAGTACACATGACAATAAAACCTAATTCTAATTCTGTGCTGTAAATGTTAAGTCATAACTTTTTTTGGTGCTGTCGTCACACTGGCTGGTAGTCAGAATCAATAAGGACCATGCAAGATAAAAGCAATGTTGTTGGGTGTGATTGCAGAATAGTAATAAACAGAAGTTGAGTCATTTTACGTTAATATGTGTCAATAGCTGAAATTTGTTTTAGATATTATGGTGGGAATGAACCTACCAGTGCAACTTTTCATTCTAATCCAAGCATGTAACTGCTTTTATTCCTATAAATTATAATCTGGCCTAATCACAGGCTTTTTGCAATGGGTGCATTTTTTTAACAAAAACTACAACCGTTCTTTTTTAATAGGCTATCAGTGTTGACACATGTAAATGAAAACATTAGTTGAGACCCTAATTGTTTTTTCTTGTATTTGTAACCAAGTCACTCTGAACAATCAACAAATCTCCACCAGGCCTGTTGGATTATCGCTTGATTGACATCCAAAAGATACCATTCCTTGCTATTTCACCGAGCCATTGGAAATAGCCTCAAGCAGAAGGATACAATCTCAAACAAAACCAGAAATTTCTGGGAAAGCTCAGCGGGTCTGGCAGCAGCTGTGGAGATAAACCAGAGTTAACGTTTCAGGTCGAGTGACCCTTCCTCAGAACGCATGGTAGCTAGGGAAATGTTTTTCTAGCTACCATCAGTTCCGACATTTCAAACATTTCCCTTGCTACCATCAGTTCTGAGAAAGAGTTGCTTGACTTGAAACATTAACTCTGATTTCTCTCCACAGATGCTGCCAGATCTGCTGAGCTGTTCCAGCAATTTCTGTTTTTGTTTCTGATTTACAGCATCCGCAGTTCTTTCACTTTTTTACAGTTAGGATATAGTCTCAGGTTGGTGTCTCGTCTCAGGTTGATGTCTCATCTCAGCCAAAAACTCCAAATTCCACTTCAAATAAATTATATTTGGCACGACTGATACTATCCAAAGAATGGAATAACAAGCTAATCCTAGTATCGATCCAAAGCTTCCTTTTATGAAAGATAAATTGCAGAATTATGCAATATGCAGCAATGTTTGTTAAGTGAAATTCATTCCTTAAATTTGATTAAATTTAAGTTCTGTTTGAGCTTTTGTCTTTTAATTAATCTTTCCCATGTGTCCAGTGACCTGTATTTGACCAAATTACTGAATATAACCAAACAGTTTAAGAGCATCACAACTATTAATCAATTTAACAGCACAAAACCCAGCACATCTGCATTCTTTTTTTTCAATTCTGAAGCATCATATTGGACCTGAAATGTTAACTCTGTACTTGAAGCAAATGGGTTTCTAAGGGGTCTTGGAAGAGGAGGCATGGAGAGGATGTTTCTTCTTATGAGAGAATTTAGAACGAGGGGATCGCTATTTTAAAATAAGGGGTAGCCCATGAATGAATGATTTATGGTCACATGTATTTGACAGTGAAATACAATAAAATGCAGTGAAAAGCTTTCATTTGTCATCATAAATGGGCACCATATTGATGTTTAAGAGTAAGAGAAAATGAAAAGATATTGCTTAGAGAGAAGTCACGGTGGCTCAGTGGTTAGTACTGCTGCCTCACAGCACCAGGGACCTAGGTTCAATTCCACCCTCGGGCGACTGTCTGTGTGGAGTTTGTACATTCTCCCTATGTATGCATGGGTTTCCTCCCACAGTCCAAAGATGTGCAGGTTAAGTGGATTGGCCATGCTAAATTGCCCGGAGTGTTCAGGGATGTGTATATTAGGTGGGTTATAGGGGGATGGGTCTGGGTGGGATGCACCAAGGGTTGGTGTGGACCTGTTGGGCCGAAGGGCCTGTTCCCACACTGTAGGGATTCTATGATTCTATGACGTCCATCTATGTACATGTTCTGAACTGGCTCAGAACCACCACTGCCTCACCAGACCCGACTAATGTCAAAGTTACTGATTGTCAGGTGCCATCTCTCACTGCTGGGTCAATTCACCTTTGCCACTGCCTGTGACGGGCAAACCAACATTGGAGACAATAGACACAGTTGATGTTACTGTGGTGCCCTTCCACTCCCAGCCAACAAAGAAGTCGCTGATCCTCAAGTGTTATCTTTCGCCACTGGACCTACCTCACTGGCATCAATTCAATGTTCACACTCCACCATGCTAGGCTAACTCCCCTCCACACTGAGCACTCTCCCCATTTGAAACAGAGATCTATCTTCTTTGCAGGAATTCCTTGGAATCCCTACAGTGTGGAAAGAAGCCATTCAGCATCTCATGTCTACACTAAACCTCCAAACCAAACCCAGCCCCCCACCCTATCCCTGTATTTACCGTGGCTAATCCACCTAACCTGCACATCCCAAGACACCACAGGACAATTTAGCATGGCCAATCCACCCTAACCTGCACATCTTTGGACTGTGATAGGAAACCAGAGTAGCCAACAGAAACCCACACATACACGGGGAGAATGTACAAACTCCACACAGACGGTCACCCAAGACTGGAATCAAACCCAGGTCCCTGGCACTGTAAGGCAGCAGTGCTAACCACTGAATCACCGTGCCAACATTCTTTTCTCTCACTGTTCTCTTGGAGAGCTTTGGAACTCTTAAAAAGGCAGTGGATGCAGAGTCTTTGAACATTTTAGGACAGAAGCAGCAAATGGGGTTAAAGGTTATCAGGGTAGGCAAGAATGTAGATTTGAGGTTGCAATCAGATCTTTGAATCACGGAATTTTTATATCACGTATAGAGGCCCAAACCAAGGGTTTACAGGTCGTGGCACATGTTATTTTCAATTAAGCGGCAACATAAATTATAAAGAGAAACATGTATCACTTCTGTATAGATATTTGAGAAAAACAGAGGGGCAGTTAGTGCTTGATAGAAAGAACAGGTCAAGGAACTACTCAACCATGACTCTGTCCTCAACATGGACGCCCTTGATGCTCTCCCACAGCATGCTACACCTCAGCACAACCACAGCTCGACAGGTGGTTGGAAAGGCCCCCGGACAACTGAGAACCAGCAAGGCCACCAGTGCAGACGAATCACTCACTGGACAATGGCAGAGAGAGAACACTCGGCCTGAATATACTCCCTCAACTAGAAGGAGGAGAACATATCACCAGGTCTCCAAGACACCTTAACTGTGACCATCTTCAAAAAAAGGAGTGATGATTGGTTGCAGTAGGTATGGACAGGCATATCCTGCCACCCACTACAGGGATCGTCATTGTAAAAATACTCCTTGATCGTCCCCTCTCAGTGGCTGAAGAGGTCCTCCCAGAGATGTAATGCAGACTCTGTTCATCATGAGGCACAGTGGACATGGTCTTCTCAGCAAGACAAGTGCAGATAAAAGTACAGAGAACAGCAGTAACCTTTATACATGGCCTTCTGCAATCTCACATAGGCCTTTGACTCGGAGGAACTATGGGCCTTCCTTCTTAATGTTAGCTATTCACAAAAATTCACCATCGTTCTCGGCTTGCTGCACAACAACACGCAAGCTGTGTTCCTCACCAATGTATTCGCCATGGAGCTAATATGTATGCAAACTTTCTTTTATTCGCTCAGGGAACGTGGATGTTACTGGCTGGGCCAGCATTTATTGCCCATCCCTAATTGGATCAAGCAAGGCTCTGTCATTACAACAACACTTTCTGCATCTACTTCACGCTATACAGCAAACCATATCCAAGAAGCTTCCTGCTGGAGTGGAGTTTCTCTGTATGACAAATGGGAAACATTTCAATCCAGAACCAATCGTAGAACCAAGTCCACTCTAACCTCCGATATAACCTCTCTCCACTCTAACCTCCATCGTTGAATTGTAGTTTCCAAATTATAATTTCATGTGCATGCAGTCAGAAGCCAAGCTTCAAACAAAGCAAACAATAAGGACACTATTGTGGTTCAGTGATTAGCACTGCTGCCTCACAGTGCCAGCGACCATGGTTTGATTCCAGCCTTGAGCATTTGTCTGGGTGGAGTTTGTATTTTCTCCTTGTGCCTGCATGGGTTTCCTCCGGGTGCTCTCGTTTCCTCCCACAGTCCAAAGATTTACAGTTTTAGGTGGATTGACCGAGCCAAATCGCCCGTAGTATTGAGGGATGTGTAGGCTAGGTGGATTAGCCATGGGGAATGCAGGGATAGGCTGGGGGGGCTGGTTCGGGTAGGATGCTCTTTGGGAGATTGGTGTGGATTTGATGGGCCGAATGGTCTGCTTCCACACTGTAGGTATTCTGTGGTTCTGTAAATCATCACACATTCATAGAAACTTGTGAGGGAATAGACCTTAGTCTAAACTCTAGAAGACAAAAGTCTTCTGCTAGCCTGTTCCCACTGCCTACCTGCTTCCTGACTGCCCAGAGTCAGAATGAGCCCCTTGACAATGTGTATCCTATACCATAAGATGTGGGAACAGAAGTAACCATTGAGCACCATCATTCAATGGTATCATGGCTGATTTGATAATCCTCAGCTCCGCTTTACTGCCTATTTTCTTAAAAAGAACTTCCATCGTTCCTCAACTGGCTCTGCTGCTAAACCCTTTCCCCAGCCCACTCCAGACAGCTCTGCCTTCATTCCTTTGTAATTACCCTTATTTAAGATGAACATTGTTTTTTGTGAACCAAGTTCCTCCCTGTAAAGTTGAATACTTAATTCTACCATGATATGATCTCTGTTTCTGAAGGGAAGTTTCACTCTAACTTCATTTATTAAAACTACCTCACTACACATCACAAGATCCAAATTAGCCTGATCTATGATTGGATCTGCAATGTATTGTAAAAGGAAACCATTTCAAAATACGCTTTATGAATTCTTCCTCTGCTAATCCGACAATCCCAATCTTTATGAAGATTAAAATCACCATGGTTGATGGATTCTTTGTTGGGGTGGCACGGTGGCTCAGTGGTTAGCACTGCTACCTCACTGCACCAAGGACCCAGGTTCAAATCCAGCCCTTGGGCAACAGTCTATGTGGAATTTGCATATTCTTCCCTGTATCTGCAAGGGTTTTTGCTGGGTGCTCCAGTTTCCTCCCACAGTCCAAGGATATGTAAGTTAGGTGAATTGACCATGTTAAATTGCCCATAGTGTAGGGTTAGGTGCATTAGCCACAGGAAATGCAGGGATAGGAAAGTGTGATCAGTTTGGGTGAGATAGTCTTCTGAGGGTTGGTTTGGGCTGAATGGCCTGTTTCCACACACTGGGAATTCTATGATACACGTCACACTGGCTCACAGCTTACGTTGACTAGAGCGTGAAACATCCTTTACTTGTTACATAACAAAATATTGCCTTTGCTAGGAAATCACCTGCTTAAAATTAACGTCCTACTGCCTACAAATTGCAAATAAAGAACTAATAAGAAAATGTTCTGTTTGTGAAGAATTATGGCCCTGTGCAAAGTCCAGTAGTGGTAACTGATTTAAAATTGAAACTTTATATTAAACTGGCACAAAGATCTGAGGGAGAAAGGTGACACAGCTGGGCAATAGTTCTCTAAAGTTCATGAGAAACAGGAGAAAATGACAGATTTGATGCCAGCTACCTCGAACACTACTCGCCAATCATTTGGAATCTGTGGGAATTTATTCCTCAGGAAGATGAAGAAAATTATACCAGTGAACTTCTGGCAGGAGTCAAAAAGTCTTACACTTGTTGCTGTGCCAGTGGTAAGTTTTTCATACACAACAAAAACCAAAACAACTGCAGATTCTGTAAATCAGAAGCAAAAAAAAGAAATAGCTGGAAAAGCTCAGCAGGTCTGGCAGCATCTGTAAAGAAAAATCAGAGTTAATGTTTTGGGTCCATTTTTGTTCTGAGGAAGGGTCACTGGACGTGAAACGTTAACTCTGATTTTTCTTCACAGATGCTGCCAGACCTACTGAGCTTTTCCAGCAACTTCTGTTTTTGTTCATGAGTTTTTCATACTTAATTATAAGTTTGCATCTTGATTAAAAACTGCAGAAAAATATGTTCACTGCAATTATGAACACATTTTTGCTAAATGTAATAAAATCACAATGAACACAATTTCCTCTCTGTGCACTTTCATGATAAAGTGTGTTAATGATTTTGGCTAAATTGGGATTGGGAGATAAGGTGCATTATTGAATGACTTGCAAATGTATGAATTACTGTTAATTACATCTTTTTCAAACTTTTAGGTTTAATGTTGAGTTCACCTACCATAACCATTGCTCCTATTTTTATAGGCAACGATAGTCGGGAATTATTGTGGCA
>NW_025968013.1:0-25000 GCF_021869965.1 Rhincodon typus
CCCTTATTCTCCAGGATCAGATTAAGCAATGCCTCCTTTTCTTGTTGCGTTAAAACATACTGATGTAAAATTTTTCTGAAGCACTCCCAAAATCCTTTTCCCTCTCTTCCTTTCACACTATTACAATTCAAATCTTTATCAGGATGAGTAAATTCCTTCATCATAATTATGGTGTAGTTTTTGCACTTCATATTCTGAACTGCCCCAACCAAAATGATCTTCTGCATAAAATCTGGCAAATGTTGTGACATGTGGGTGACTAAGAGCAGATAGAATTGCGAATGACACTTGTTGAAAGTAGGAGAATTCAGACTGGTGAAAGTTTCTCCACACTGGAGAAAGATATAATTTTCACTTCTGTTGACATCTGTCGCTTACAATTTCTTTTTTTTTTTGAAGAGGTAACTGAAATATGTGACTTTTCTCAATATGCATTAGTTTTAATTGGTCTTGGCTTTACGGTCTTGATTTGATTTTGTGACTGTAATTCTTTGGTTTACATGCATGACACAAACCAAACTATAGTACAATCACACAAATATGCATCTGAATTAGGAGCTAATGTGGACTATTTGGTCTATCAAACCCCTGCTACTCAATGATACCATGGCTGATCTGTTTCTGTTTCAAATTCCACATTTCCATCTTCTTCCGATAGTTAGATTTTTGTTAGGCAAAGGAAGAAATCAATCTACCTCTGCTTTAACAGCATTCAAGACACTGTCTCCACTGCCTTCTGAGGCAGATAAAGGCAAATAAACAGAGTTAAAAATGTTTATATCTTGTCGGGGTAACAAACTTAAGAATAAAAATATTTTAATTAAACTTCCACTAGCAGACTATCCTGGCATTAACTATAGGCTTAACAGATTCTTACACTGCCTGTTTACATTTCGAGCAACAATGTAAGATGGTCTTGCGAGAACTTCCATTTGAAATCATTTGTGTGGAGTTTAACAACGGCTTGCCTTTCTTTACTGCCAGATCATACTGTAAGTGGAGAATTCCTTTGTGCTGATATTAGTTTTTAATATTCTTGGGAAAGATAGGCTGGAATGTCTTTAGCTGATGAATCCAAAGATTACTCTATTTACTGCAGCACACTTAATACACTTAATTTTAGTGAGGGAAGAAGGATTCTGATGGTAAAGAGAGTGCATTCTGGGAAAACATATTTTTCCACCTTCCTGTTAATGTTTTAAATGAACCAAATTATGTACAATTCAAGTGAAAACCTTACTGTTACACTTTTAAGCCAGGTTTTGTAAAATACTAGCATTCCCTACAAAATAGAATACTGTGAAATTCAGTATTTTTTAATAGATTCTTTGTTTATGCAGTGTTTAAAAACTCGTTAAAAATAATCAAAATTGTAGTGAAGGAAGAAGAAGGCTTTTTATTACTGTGAACAACATTGGATCAAATGCCCCATTCCAGCTTATCATGATACTACTAAACTAATTGCAGCAAGCTGCAGGAATCCATCTTTTGTCTTTGATTAAAGCCTCAGCGCATATTGTAAATGGGCAAATTACGCAACGAAAATGAATGCCAAATTGTCCACTGAAATATAGTGAGTGGGTTTAACTTGGAGCTGAAACGTAGATACTATACAATATGCAAACAAAACATCTATTGTCATAAAAATATATTGAAGGAATCTACCCAGTACTTTCTGATGCTGTCAGACAAGCCAAGTCATTGATCTGGATACTTGTCAGTAAGCAGCATTGCTATTAAGATTCTGAATTATTCATTTTAAACAAGGAGATTTTACAGGAATTTTTTTTTTGAATACTTGGATTATCAGATTACTTCTTTGTCTGTGACAATGAAAGCTGAAACATAATAATTATGCCTTTGGCACCTACGCATGTTATAACACAGGTATCACTTGGTTTATATCAAGCTCTCTGACATTTTGTATAGCGATGAATGTGCTTTTTATGTTTTCATCTGCCTTCGAGCTCTTAGACACTTAGTCTCCAGAGAAGCACATTACAAAGAATTTCTATAATGAAACACTTAATTGATGTGCTTTACTATAATTTCCATTGTTGTTTTAAAAAAACACTGAAATACTTTTAGCCAAGTCTGATATTTTTCAGCAGTTCCTTAGACATGTCAGAGTTTGCTAATAGAGAGAATTATGGTCTTAATAAATTACCCTCTAGTACTTTAATGTTATTTTTATCCTCCTTATGAGCTGCTGGACATAGACCAAAATCACCCAATCTCTGGAAACCACAGTGAAGATTAATAAAAAGTTGCTTTCCCCTTATCTGACCTTTTACATTAATGCCACTCTGAGCTGAAATGGACAGTTTACTGCTTTTGAAAGTAAAAGTAAGGATTGTATTTATATAATGTCTTTAAGAGCCAAGAGACAGCCCAAAATGTCTTGCAACCAATTTCAAGCCATTTTGGAAATTAAATCCTAGGTGTACCGGAGAAAATGCAGCACCCAATTTACTGTAAGGGAGATAGAGTCATACAGCATGGAAACAGATCCTTCGGTCTCATTTGCCTATGTTTGGCCCATATCCTTCTAACCTTTTCCTATTTGTGTACCTGTCTTTTACATGTGGTAGCTACCTGCATCTTCCACTTCCTCTGGCAGTTCGTTACATAACAAACCACCCTCTGTGGAAGAAGTTGCCTCTCAGGTCCCTTTTTAAATCTTTCTCCTTTCTCCTCAGGAGTATGCCCTCCAGGGTAGAAGAGTTCAAAACTAGGGAAAAGACCTTTGCTTCACCTTATCAATGCCCCTCATGACTTTATAAACCTCCGCAAGTCACACCTGAACCTCCTACATTCCAGGGGAAAAAGTCCCAGCCTTTCCAGCCTCTCCTTACAACTCAAGCCATCTGGTCCTGGTAACATCCTTGTAAATCTTTTCTGCACCCTCTCCAATTTAATCATTTCTTCCTTCTATGTTTTTGTTATTTTTTTTGTCCGCCTAGAACTGCTTCTTTACTAAAAGTACAATTTCATGAGTTAGAAATGCCCATCAACAACTTGGCCATATAGCTGAACTTCCCATGTGAAGGTCAACACTTTCATCATTATGTCAGCCTATTCCATAGAAGGTTATTATAGGCAAGGCCAGTCCTGCTATGTTCAGTAAATTAGTAGCACATTTATCTGTGATGGACTATTGGCAAAAACCTCAAGCCCAGGACATTTTAATGTAATACGCAGGGAATGTTGTCCATTTGAAGCACTGCCCTTCCTTTAGAAGAAGTGGTAAACAGTTGCTCCTATTGATTGCTCAGAGACATAATGATCCATCAAGATTACTGAAAGAATATGAATTCTTAAGTTCTGTTAATATTCCCCCCAAACCAATTCTCATTGAGATCTAATTAATTATGTAATTGTCTTTGTTTTGAGGCAATTGGACATAAACTGCTTCAGTATCTCTGGGGTTTCAATGCTAGTCAACATTGTGCAAATAGCAAACATCCCTTCTGACCTTATGATGGAAGGAGAATCACTGAAGAAGCAGCTGAAGATGGTTGAGCATAGGACACAATGCTGAGGAGTCCCTGCAGTGAAGTCCTCAAGTTGAGATGACTGACCTACACCTACACCCACACCAGATGTCTTACTTTGTGCTTGATATGACTCCAACTACTGTTGCTAAACAAGTGCTACATGATAGCAATGTTGATCATTCTCTCCCACCTACCCCCTCCCCCCATAATGACTTTACTGATGAGCAAGAGTTGATGGGGCACAAATTGGCTAGATTGGATTTATCTTGTGTGTGTACAGGACATATCAGGGAAAATTTCCACATTATGGGATTGATACCGGGGTTGTAGCTATTCTGGAACAGCTTGGCTAGAAGTGTGGTAAGTTCTAGAGCACAGGTCATCGGTAGTATTGGAATGTTGATAGGGCTCACAGTCTTTACAGTATTCGGTGCCTTCAGTTGTTTCTTGATCACATGGACTTGAATTTGCTGAAAACTGGCATCCGTGAATCTGGGGACCTCAGGAGGTGGCCAAAATCATCCACTTGGTACTTCCTGCAGAAGATTGTTGCAGATTTCATAAAGTGCAATTTAAAAATTGATTGATTAAGTGATATGTGTGACTAGGACACAGAAAACTGCTTTTGTTCAAATCTTGCAATGGGATCTTTTGCATTCACCTGTCATTACCGGCAGGGTCTCAGTTTAACACCTAGAGTCATAGATCTTTACAGCTCGGAAACAGACTCTTTGGTCCAACTCGTCCATGACGACTAGATTATCTAAATCAGTCTTGTCCCATTTGGCTCTCATCCCTCTGAACCCTTCCTATTACTATACCCATCCAGATGCCTTTTAAATGTTGTAATTGTACCAGCCTCCACCACTTTGTCTGGCAGATCATTCCATACATGAACCACCCTTTGTGTGAAAAAGTTGCCCCTCAAGTCTATTTTATGTCTTTCCCCTTTTGCCTTAAAACTATGCCCTGTAGTTTTGGACTCCTCTACCCTGGAAAAAAGACCTTGGCTAATCACCTTATCTAAGCCCCTCATGATTTTATAAACCTCTATAAAGTCACCCCTCTGCCTCTGACCTCCAGGGACAGTAGCCCTAGTCTATTCAGCCTCTCCCTAATAGTTCAACCCTGACAACATCCTTGTAAATCTTTTCTGCACCCTTTCAAATTGAATAACATCTTTCCTATAGCAGGGAGACCAGAATTGAATGCGGTATTTCCAAAAGTAGCCTCACCAATGTCCTATACATACGCAACATGACCTTCCAACACATATACTCCATGCACCGACCAATAAAAGCAAGCTTACTAAACGCTGCCTTCGTTACGCTGTCTACCTGTGACTTCAAGGAACAATGAGGTGCATCCCAAGCCCTCATCCGAAAGACAGCATCTCCATCTGTGAAGTATGACACCAAAGTGCCAGCTTAGGTTATGGGTGCTTAACCCTGGAGTGGGACTTGACTCCACTACCTCTGACTTGAGAACGTGAGTACTGTCTGATGTTCTGATAAAGGGTCTAAACCCAAAACATCAACTCTCCTGCTCCTCTGATGCTGCCTGACCTGCTGTGTTTCTCCAGCTCCACACTGTATTGACTCTGACTCCAGCATCTGCAGTTTGCTATCTACTTTGTATCCAAGGCTGACACTGGACAATTGGAAGGAACTTGTGTAACTGTTTTAAAGAGATATCTGTCATTGCTGTTTTGGATAGTTGACTGTGATAGATGTCTTAAATCAATGCAAAGCTTGCAGATCTATGTTATGCTAAGTTTTAGGTTTCAACTTGGGAAAAATCCAGAAATCATTGTTTTGGCTTCTCCCACAAGCCTATTTGGAAATAAATAGGCATGTAACGATGCACTACTGGTTGAATTTATGGACAGGCATTGACCTTGCTGGGAACAGGAATTGCATTAATTTCTGACACTTGTCTAGTTGCTCATACGTGAAAATTACATCTTGATTTCACAAGTTTTAAAATAAGAATGGCTTACTAATTGACTGATTCTCTGTCTATCAAGCCTATGTAACTCTTGTAATAAATATACTGATGATAAAAATATCAATAATTTAATAAAATACAAAACATTTCTGGCTATTTTATCTTAGGAGGCTAACCATTCAATCAGCCATCCTTGTTTCTGCTAACTGGGTACAAAGCAGAATTGATAGATTCCCAAGATAAAGTTGCCTTGTGTCTGAAGTGGTATGAAGCTATAACAAAATCATTCAGAGTAAAGGAAAGTTAAATGCAATTTGATGTATCTGTAGTTTGAGATGAAGTAAACATGGAAATTTATATGTATGGAAAATGAAAATGATTTGTAGATAAATTTCAGGAACGCAAAGGCCAATTTGACATATATATATATATATATATATCTAGTCAAAACTCCAAACTCTATGCAGCACCTTGGGCACGCTCCTGATTTTGAAGAGCATTGATCCACACTTCGCACAGATTCTGAATACCTCAGAATTGCTAAGTGTGGATAATGTATCACTAGACCTGAAGCAATGAATTAACAGGCCTATTTTTCACGTACAGTCTCGGTTTCATGAGGAAGGATGGTTTTTATTTTAAATTTATTTCAAATTCATTTGCATTTGCATTTTCATATTCCATCATACTCGTCAACAAGCTTCATTGGACTCAGATTGAAGACAGCATGGGTTGATGCCATTTTAGAAATTTCATAAGTGCTTTGATCTTTAAACGTAGAACATTTGAATTAACAGTAAATGAAAGTAGAAAAACAGTTTTTGACAGTAGTCCAAAGTCCATATTTTTGTAAACCATGTCACTTTGAGTGTATTTGTCTCTTGCTCATACAAATTTCAGGATTTAATAGCTGCATTTGCACAACCCCTCATTACATCCCAACGTCTCAAAGCTTTTCACACTATGAATTATATTGAGAGTTCAGTAATTTGGGATTGAATCTGTTGGTGTTTGAGTGTACTTACGAACTTTACAAACATTTACCTTTGATTCTTCTCTAATTTCATTAAACACCACAGATTTGTGCCCATCTTTCCCAGAGCTCCATGTTTGAAAATATATGATCTAGTCTTATGCCTAAGCATTGAAAAGATATAAAAGACATCATCAGTAATTGTGCTTATGGCATATTTTCTGTCCCTGTATTTCTCATTCTCTCTTTTTGTTAAACTATTCTAGTTTCCTTCAACACCTCACTCAGTATCCAGCTGAGTGGATTATGCACTGTTACCTAAATCGGTTACAACCAGAGAATGATCTGTAAAGCTTCTGTCACCTCTTTCTGAGTGTCCAAGGATGTATTTGTCAATGGCTGTTTCTAGTTTTCATCAACATGCTTCTCCTTGGTAACATAATCTAAAGGCGTGATTTCAAGTTTGCCTGTACTCTGATAGCACCCAGCTCTATCTCACTGCTACTTTCTCTTAAGCCCTTCATGTACAACCTCCACTTTTGGGTGAACTGCACTTTGTTTCAGTTAAACCTCGGGAAGACAGAAATTATTGTTTTGGCTCCTCCCACAAATCCTGTTCCCTTTCCTAGCCACAGTCTCAGACTAAAATATCAGTTCACAATCTCAGCTCTCTTTGACTCTCAGTTGAATGTCCTGCCTGTGCATCATTTCATCACAACGGCTGCCTAAGCCCACTTTCGTGGCATTGCCTGTTCCCTTGTATCACTTTTTCTAATATTTAAACCCTCATCCATGCTTTTATTACATCTAGATTTGATTATTCCAAAGGTTTTCTGGCCAGCTCCCATCCATCTTCCTCCACAAGCTTGAACTAGTCAGGTAAAGCGCTGATGCGGGTAGAATAGCCGGAAATGTTTTTATTTTATTAAATTATTGATGTACAATTTTTATCATCAGTATATTTATTACAAGTTATGTAGGCATGATAGACAATCAGTCAATTAGTAAGCCATTCTTATTTTAAAACTTGTGAAATGGAGATGTAATTTTCACACATGAGCAACTAGACAAATGTCAGAAATTAATGCAATTTCTGTTCCCAGCAAGGTCAATGCCTGCCCATAAATTCAACCAGTAGTGCATCGTTATCTGCCTATTTATTTCCAAGTACTTCATTCCTAAAAGTTGAAAGTTTGTCAGTTTAAATTTCTGCAATTGCACAAAGTTTCAGTTGTGAATGTGAGGGATCTAGTGTTATCAGTCCCAGTTTCAAGTACAGACTCCTCCAACCTTCTCAAAAGAAATTTAGCTTCAGCAATATTTATTTGCCAGTGGAAGTAATTGGTTTGTGATTTGCTTTTCAACATAAAGTTGCATATTGGGCATTGCACTGAACTTGGTAAACTATATATAATGTGAGTTGAGCTTTAAGTGCAATAATTCAGACTCCACACTTACCCGCACGCCCCCCCGCCCCAATCAGAAAGTTGTAATTCTACACCGGTTTGTTAATTGCTAGCTAAGGTCATAGTGAGTGTCTGTTGCTTTATAGTAGTTGGCCAACAGGTTCCACCACTAGAAAAATGGAAGGGTTGGCTACGAACCACAGACCTTTGTCTAAAGTTTTGGCTATCGTCAGTGCACTCAGTTTAAATGAATGATCGACAAAATACCCAGTGCATGAGAATTGGAAAGTATGCCACTAAACGGTTAATGGTGAGGGGAGATAATAATTTGGGTAATTCCATTTTTGTTTCACATATGTTAACTAATTCTGAAATTGAATGATTATTGCAAGAGTTGTTCCTGGTGTTGGAAATTCTATTTGTGTATTGTGTTTTTTCACTGAAAATATCCTTCCTTTCTATGTCTTTCATGTCTAGCAACATGATAATCGTAGAAAAAAAATTGTGTTCCAAGTATATAACACATGTAGGTGAGATAATAACTTTGCAGACTTTACATGGCCGTGAGTCACTGGCAGAAATGAGAGAAGTAATCAAACCTTTGTGCATTTGCTTGCTATACCATCCAGTGACAGCAGTAACCATGGTAACTTGAGTCTAATTGCTCTGAGATTTCTATAGTGCAAGTACTACAATAAAAACTTGTTCAGTGCAGCTGACATAACATATCAATTGAGTACCCTCATGGTGGCTCCACATCCCCTGGCATCTTATCTGTCGCCATGGTAACTGACTGTACAACTTATCGTTACATGATTCAAGGTACTATGTCAAGACTTGAAAGATGTAAGTATAAAGATATAATGAAAACTACACAGAATGACTATTGTGTCATTATTAACAAACCAGTTCAGAGTGGGCACTCTATCCAAGTATTCGTGGTAATTAAAATCTTGTACCATTGCTTACGGAACATTTTTTGATTTGGACACTAGTCAACTTCAAGAACTTCCAGACCAGATATAACGTGAAAATATATAACACAAAACAGAAGAAACTGCTGCCCAATCTGTTTTAACAATGGTCTTGAAATTGTCTTGTGGCTATTAGCGCACAGAAGCTTACTTTGCTCACTTTATTAATGGAGATGACAATATTTCATATGACATAAAAGTCAGGCCTCCGTTATGGTTGTAAGCAGAGGCGTTTTATTTTGTTTCGTTAAATACTTGTGCAATAATTTCATCCTTAATTGAAAATATACTGTAAAAAAGAGGGAAAGCTAGCAAAATGCATTTGTGTAGCTGTGTTTCCAAGCACCTTAAACTTTGAACAAACCTTCAGTTTTTCTTAGTGTATAAACATAGAATAACAACGAGAAAGGTTGTCATGCTTTTGAGCCAACTTAGTTTAGTTGGAATACTGTATCGGTATATTTTTCCTCAAATCTGTCATCTTCACCTTTTCTTCAAGTTTAGTGATTATTGTTACATTCTATCTTCCTTTACACTAGGTATGATTCCAACCAGTGGGGAAAAAACCCCTTCCCACCTCGAGTGGATACATCATCCACACGACACACCTCGCTTAAAATTGTTGTGAACACTTCGGTAGATTATGTGGTCGACTTGGCTATTGTTGAAGATGAATCTTCCTCTGGTTGGTTGTTTATTTGTCCAGTAGCATTTGTGATTGGATATGGCAGGGACACAGAGCTTTGATTTGATCAATTGATTGTGCGATCACTTAGCTCTGTCTATATATGCTGCTTCTGTTCAATGTGCATATAGCACACCTGTATCTTCACTGATGGATTGGCACCTCATTTTTAGGTATTCATGATGTTGTTCTGGACATGTTGTTTTATATAATGTAGGATATTGTCTTTAATTCTGGATACCATGCATTATGAAGGACAGCCTTCTAGTGAATGCAGAGGAGGATTACTGGAATGGTAGAAAGAATGGGAAACTTGTGTTGTGAAGGGCAGTGAATGGGGTATTCTTGGCACAGGGAGTTTAAGGGATATTTCCATTCATGTGTTGAAAATTGGGGGTTTTTGTTAAATATGAAGAAATTGGTTCCACTTGCAGGAAGAAGAGTTGATGATGAAAGGGGATAAACTTAAGATGGTTCACAAAATTTCAAAGGAAATGAGGAAACATTTTAATGCAGCAATTTGAGCTGGAAAAACTGCCTGAAGGATGTCAGAATGTTGGATTCAGAGTCTGTTTAGGAATAGTTTTCAAGAGGGCATAAATTTTTTGCTTGGAAATGAGAAATTTGAGAGGCTGTGAAGGAAAAAGCTAGGCAGTGGACTGAATTTTACCAGAAATTAGTTAAGTATCAGATCTAGTTCTCTGCATGGTCCTAGCAAGATTTTGCATGCTATCTTCCCAAACTTGCTTTAATATCTGTGCACCTTGACATCCCACTTGTCATATTGCTCTCCTACCAGAAGCAGAAGTACTTGGCAATGCTGAGATCTTCTAGGGTTCTTTGCACCATCTTTGAAGTCCAACTGTGCAACCAGTCAAGTGCTGGTAGTCTAGAGCTGCCCTGCTCAGTTTGTGTAAATTGCCCCCGACATGTCAGACAGATGGAAATTGGAATCCTGATTCGCTGACCAAATTCCCGGAGCCTGCAGGATTGCTCCGTGTCTACTGCCCGTGGAGCATGCCTCGTGATGCTAACTGGAGTCCAAGATGGAGAGCTGGAGGAGGGAAGTGAACTGGAGTTGACCGGTTACCACTCTGAATTTTGTGTCCAGAATTGTCACCATTCACTTTTAAATATTTAACCTGGTAAGATGGCTTATATATGGGGTTAACAACAATGTTGCATTGAACAAAGAAATACGTTGTTAATTTGTTAGTATTACTCGTGAATTCTGGCTTTGAGTAATTATAATTAAGAATGGTGAGATTACATATTACATATACTATGTCATTATAGGAATGGAATATATTATAGCCAGTGATGGCAGGAATGTTTTAACCAGTAAAATTTTCATTTTATGTAATGCTTGAGGAATGAGTAGAGAGGAAGAATAATTCTGTCAATTATTCAACGTTCTGATTTTAAAACATTTTGTGATAAATATTCAGCGTGAACATGCATCCTGTTGATTTTCTTCCAGTCAAGTTACAAAAATGATGTGGATTTACATGTTGGCTACATATTTTTAATTCTTGAAACACACTAAATAAAATATTGGAATTGATCACTTACATTTACAAATGTGTTCGAATTACTATTTTCTTCTGGGACAAAGGTAGGGATGTTTCTGATTGAAGCTGTAGCATAGTGGTAAAATCACTGGACTGATAAGGCAGAACCATGTCTGGGACATGGATCTGAATCCCACCATAGTAGGTGGTGAAATTTGAACTCAATAAAAATCTGTAATAAAAAGCTCACCTAGAATCATAGAATCCCCATAGTGTGAAAACAGACCAATTCGCCCAACAAGTTCGCACCGACTTTCCAAAGAGTATCCGACCCACCTCCCTCCCTACCCTATCCCTGCACTTTTCATAGCTGATCCAACTAACTTACACATCCGTGTACATGGGCAATTTAGCATGGCCAACCACCTAACCTGCACATCTTTGGACTGTGGGAGGAAACCTACACGACCCAGGGAGAATGTGCAAACTCCACACATACGGTCACCAGGGTGGAATTGAACCCAGGTCCCTGGCACTGTGAGGCAGCAGTGCTAACCACTTACGTGCCTAACTTCATTTGTTCCTATGATTTTGTACTTAAGATGGCACAAAGATCTGAAATGTTGGACTTTTTATTAAGTTATTTTTCCAATTTTTTTCCTCTAAGAATTTGTACTTAAGAATCTGTAACTAGGTACATTTGTACCGCGGATGACGCCATAAGTGGCAACTTGAAAACTTTTCACTACTAGTGAGTACTTGTGGCAATAAAGCTAATTCTAATTCTCGCAGTGACCACTTTCATTTGTCATAAAAATACAAATAAAAAGAAAATATTGCGGATGCTGAAAATCTGAAACAAAAGGACACAATGCTAGAGAATCTCAGCAGGTCTGGCATTCTCTGTGGCGAGAGAAACAGAGTTTACATTTCAAGTCCAATATGAAGGTGTTGTCATTATCTTAGAAATCCACAATTCACATTACAATAAATGCAGCCCTTGTCTGTAGTTTTGATTAACCATTTTAGCTGTACCTGGAGCTTTCCACATTGTGACCTCTTGTGTACCTAATTAACCCTCTTGTAAGCGTGGACTGTGGTGGATGTCTCTTCCACCCCCCATCCTCCTGTCATCAAATTAAATACCACCGTATCCTAGCTGCTTCTAGTTCTGAAGGAGGGTCACAGTACTTGCAAATGTTAACTGTTTTCTCTCCACAAATGCTGTCAGACCTGCTGAGTATCACAGCCTCACTGCATATTTTTCTGTGGTTAACTGTAGTGCTTCTGATAAAGTTTGTAGGAAGAGGATATCTGGACTGATGAGTAAGATTCACTACTATTAAAGATATTCTGCATAAGATAAGATATAAAGGATTGACAGCAAGCTAAAACCTTTGTTATTTTACAGTAATTTTATAGTTTTGTGAATCTCATGCATTTTGTTACATATTGAATATTTTATTCAAACTGCATATTTAAAAAGAAAAGAATTTGCTCCTGAGCATTTGTCTACAAACTTGGATGATCTCACAGATGGTTTCATGTTAAATGTAAAAGTGGAAATTCAGCCATTTGCATTTTTCATCTTTATCTGAGCTGGATTTCTGTTTGTAATTTTTGTTGTTTTATTTTGCCTTTTTTTGGTAACAATAGAAAAATGGCCAATGTCAAAACCTTTCAAATTCCTTTGTGACTGGTGGAAATTGTATCAACACTTGCTGCTGAAAAAGCAGTGCTTTCAGCTAGACCTTTTTAAAACCACCAAAAACAGGCTGGTGTAAGTGTGTTAAAATCCACATGGAAAAATGATTTTAACACTCGAGTCCTACCCTGGGGTCATCACAAAAGTTAAAGATTTAATCAACTTTCTAAAAAGCCCTGTGTGTACCCATCTGATGGTCTTGGGTTATCACAAATTACTGACTAGGGTTCTGTATTTAACACAAATAACTATTCCAAATAAATCAATTCTAACTACAAACAAAAAAAAATAGAAATAGCTGGAGAAACTCAGCAGGTCTGACAGCATTTGTGGAGAGACAACAGTTAACATTGCAAGTACTGTGACCCTCCTTCGGAACTAGAAGCAGCTAGGATACGGTGGTATTTAATTTGATGACAGGAGGATGGGGGGTGGAAGGGAGCAGATAGGTGGCAAGGGAACCTGCTTGCATTCACTATATGCTAACTGCAATTGGAAGAATGCCCAGGATGGGTGGAGTCAGTGCCAGTTTGATTGGCAAAAACATGGGATCCGTGAAAAAAATGATGTATATGTTTGCAAGCTGCAGCTATGTTTAACTTCCAATCATTTCATCACCTATTTGCAATGCGAGCAGAATGAGCATGCTTAGGGTTCAAAGCTGATTTCCACCATGTTGGTGCTTGCAAATTGAGCATGGGCATCTCTAATCATACAGAATTTCACATAAATGACTTGGAATGATCGCCAAAAGTGACAGTCAACTTTTGAATCTTGTAAGAGTGCTGTGGGAAGAGCAGACTATTGCTTAATCTGTTAAATTTTACGATGGATTCTACTGAATGCAGTGAAGAGTTGAATGGTTGATGTTGGTCTGAGATGAGAAGGGAGTCGGACCACAGCAGGCACTCCCGTTTTGACGTAATGCATTACTCACTCAGGCGTGAAACCTTCACCAAGTTGGTGCACGTGCTGAGGCTGAAGCTGAATGCATAATGGAGATAAGGCCTTCGTTAACTGGCCGTTGCATATCTCACTGTATGGAGGAGTGTGTGCAGCCCTCATCCACAGGGCAAACCAAGTTACACTGTTCTCGGAGCTAAGAACCTGTTTTGCTCCTTATGTTTCCAACATATCCTTCCCACCAAAAGACATGCATGTGGTGACTGGTGGAATGTTGGTCTCTATGGCCGCCATGCTAAGAGGTGATGGCATTTGCAGGAGGGCCAGGGCTGAAGGCAAGCCCAAGCACAGCAGCAGGCACCCATGGGTGTCGTGTGCATCGAGCTCAGGCTGAGGTGCAGCTACAGGGCTGTTCGGGATATAAGTCCATAGGAGGACTAGAGATTTTTTGCCCTGACTCTGTTTTCTGGGGCTGAGCAAGGTGCATTGTTGACACAGGCTCTCCTGGGACACTGGAACTATGCCAGCCACTGTTGGACCTGAGGGCTGTGAGGGAACGGGAGGCCATTCTTTCTTGGTGGTCATGGAGTTGACAGTCGCTTTGAACTTTTATGCGACTAGCTCTTTCGAGGGAACAACGGGTGACTTGGATGGGGTGTGGGTGCACCGACAATGCATTAGGACAGTGATCAATGCCAAATGTGCAGGATCACACTGATTCATTTTGTTTCCTAATGTGGTCAGTGTTGTAGTATGGGCAGTTTTGGCAACAGAGCTGAACTCTCATAGGTGTGGGGCACGAGTTGGTAATGAGGGGGACCATATCAGGGTTCTGTGAAATTCATCAATGGAAGGGGATTTATGTCAGTATTCTGTGACCACTCTTACTAGATGCTGGAGGTGTATGCCTGCTACCCTGGCAGATGCCACAACTATATCTTGGTGCATTTGTGGGTCCCAGAGCCTTACAAGGTTGGTTCCTGAGGGCCAAGGAATACCCACTCCTCTCAAAACAGCATTGTGCGACCCTTATCTGACGCAGAGCGCAGACATAATGCTTACCTGTGCTTTCAAAAACAAAGTTGCTGGAAAAGCTCAGCAGGTCTGGCAGCATCTGTGAAGGAAAAAAGAGTTAGTGTTTTGGGTCCGGTGACCCTTCCTCAGAACCTGTGCTTTGCTCAGGGCCATGGTAAAGTACACAATAGGGCTGCTGAGGATGTGATTCTGTTGCTTGGAACAGTCTGGTTGTGTTAGTATAATCTGGATAGAATGTGCCACATCTTGGCATGCTCTGCTCTGCTCAATTGGCGCAGGTAATGAAGTGCTGTAGTGAATGCCAAGGAACTGGGAAAGTGAGACGAGTCGTCTGAGGAGGAGGATGAGGAAGTTGGTGTAGGAGGAAACCCTCCTTATCCTTGACCTATCATAGCTGCATCAGGTGCTAAGACCAGTTAGGACCCAATTGATCCCAGTTCCAGTAGATGACAGCTTGGTGCAGCAGACCACAGAAATATAGAAAACAGGAGCAGGCGTATACCATTCAGCCCTTGAAACCTGCTGCACCATTCATTAGGATCATGGCTGATCATTCAACTCAACTAGTTCATGTTTTTCCCCAGTATCCTTTAGTCCTTTCAGCCCCAAGTGCTATATCCAACTTCTTGAAATCATCCAATGTTTTGGACTCAAAATGCCTTCTGTGGTACTGAATTTCACAGGCTCACCACTTTAAATGAATCCTAAGTGGTTTATCCCACAGCCTTAAACTCTAACACCACCCCAATCCAAACCTTTCTTCATGTACTTACCTAAATGTCTTTTTAAATATTGTAACTGTATCTGCATCCACCACTTTCTCCTTCTCTGGAAGTTCATTCTGCAAATGAGCCACTCTAAAACAAAAAAAATTGGCCCCATGTCGTCTTTTAAATCTTTCTCCTCTCACCTTAAAAGTTTGCCCTCTAGTCTTGAAATCCCCCGCAGTAGGGAAAGGACACCTGTCATTCACCCTTTCTATACCCCTCATGATTTTATAAACTTTTATAAGGTCACCCTTCAACCTCTTACATTCCAGTCAAAAAAAGGTCCCAGCCTATCCAGCCTCCTTATAACTCACACCCTCCATTCCTTGCAAATCCTGGTGAATCTCTTCTGAATCCTTTCCAGCTATAACAGGGCGATCAGAACTGGACACCATACTCCAGAAGAGATCTTACCAACGTCTTGTCCAACCTTAACATAACGGCCCAACTCCTATACTCAAAGGTCTGAGCAATGAAGGCAAAGGTGCTAAATGCTTTCTTAACCACCCTATCTATATGTGGTGCAAACTTCAAAGAATTATGCACCTGAACCACTAGGTCTGTCTGTTTTACATCACTACCCAAGGCCCTACTTTTAATTGTTTAAGTCTTGCCCTTCTTTGTTTTACCAAAATGCAATATCTCTCATTTATCTAGATCAAACTCCATCTTCAGTGCATTGACCCAATTGAAAAAGATTTCTTTGTAATCTTAGATATGCTTCTTCACTGTCCAGTAAGCTACCAATTCTGGTGTCATCTGCAAACTTATTAACCATGTTTTTTATATTCTTATCTAAATTGTTTATATAAATGACAAACAGAAGTGGAGCCAGCACCAATCACTGTGAAACACTGCTGGTCACAGGCCTCCAGCCTATAAAACAACCTTCCAGCCATTAAGCCAATTTTGTACCCAATTGGCAAGCCAACCCTGAATCTAATGTGATCTAACTTTACTAATTAGTCTACCATGCGGAACCTTGTCAAAGGCTTTACTAAAGTCCAAGTTAACAATGTTTATCCCTCTACCCTCCAATCATCATCGTTAATTCCGCAAAAAACTCGCTTAAGTTTGTGAGACACAATTTCCCTTGCACATAACCATGCTGACTATCCCTAATCACTCCTTGCGTCTCCAATTGCATATTAAGCCTATTTTTCAGAATCACTTCCAACAATTGACCCACCACTGAAGTCAGACTCTCAGGTCTGAGGATCCCAGGCTTCTCCTTCCATCTCTTTTTAAACAAAGACACAACATTAGCCACTCTCTAATCATCTGGTACCTCATCCATCGTTATAGATAATACAAATATTTCTGCAAGAGGCCCCGCAATTACCTCCCTAACTTCCTAAAATGTCCTGGGATATATTAAATCAGGTCCTGGAGATTTATCCGCCTTTTATATTTTCTATGATCTCCAGACACTCTGTAAAGTGAACTGTTTTCAAAAAATCAATATTTGTTTCCCCAAGTTCTGTAGACTCCGTTTCTTTCTCGACAGTAAAAACTGATTATGCAAAGTATTCATTTAATATCTCTTCCATCTCATTCTTCTGAACTCCAATGAATATAATCCAAACCCATTAAGCTTTCCACGTACATCAGTCCCACCAGCCCAGGAATCAATCTGGCTGCCCTTTGCTGCAGTCTCTCTTGTAGGAAGAACATTCATCCTCCGATAAGGAAACCAAAAGTGCACACAGTATTCCACGTGTGGTCTCAGCAAGGCCCTGTATAATTGCAGCACTACATCCCTGCTCCTGTCATTAAATTGTCTCGCCATGAACGCCAACATACAGTTTGCCTTCTTTACCATCTGCCTCATGGAATATAAAATAGTCACGAGTCATGATACTAGCATTTAGTTTGTATTGTAGGAATAAATTGCAGCCTGTATTGGTTTTGTTAGTGTTCACTTTTTTTGCCTATAAATAAAAGCTTTGTTTAGAATTTTCCAATGGCTTGCCTGCATATGATGTGCAATTGGACTCTGACAAGATGTGGGTCCACATTTGGCATTTGAAACAGAGTAGCAGTGACCTAGACAGGATGTTTAGTTAGAATGTAGCTAAGAACAGGTGAATTGTGTGGCCTTAAACAGTGACTAGGGTAAGAGAATTTGTGAGGAAGGTTATGGTTATGTACCATCAGCAGCATGGCTTTGTGGATGCTGTGCTATTACGTTGCTGGTGAGGGATAGTGTTGGATTGCCATTACTTATTCAGGTGCACAGTGGCCCTTTAAAGATGACATGGACATCAGGGAATGCTGGTCATTCAGTGGATATCCAGTGAATGGCAAGTTGATCCAGGAAAGGTACATGGTAAGGTGGGGGCTGGAATTAGACGAGAGAAGTACAACAGGGGTTGGGTCGGTGGTTATTGACGTGGGTTTGTTAAGATACAGGAGAGATCTTGCTAGGGCTAGCAGCAAAAAACCATCCAGAAATCTGGACAAAACTGACCCTAAGTCAAGCAAATGTAAGACTCTGCCTGCTGTGGTCTTAATTGTTAAGAGGTGAACTTAACAGCACTGGGCAAGATTGTATCAAACCTGAACTGGTAAAAACATATTTCTGTGTTTATAGATAAATAACTGTCAAAAGAAAAAAAAATTGTTTTTGTTTTGTCAGTATGCTTTCAGGTGGGGTGTAAGGACTGGTAGAGTATTGGTTGCTTTCAAGTGTCCAAATCAGAACCTGTATTTCATATGATTTCAAAGTTAAATTTGGTACTTGCCATTTACTTGAACTATGTAGATCATTATGAAATAAAACCTTTTGTACATTCACTTCCCATATAAGCAAATTGTGTGAATAAATTTAAGTTCTACCTGCTCCTATTTGCCAAAGTTATTCAGTTGTCAAAGCTCAACTTACTTTTCTACCAGATGTAAAAATATGGTTTGATAATTTATCAAAGTTGGCACTTTTAAACATTCAATTCAATGGCTCTTTTGGAGGAGTTGAGCTGTTTACTTTTACTTTTTCTTCCACATGTATTAAGGTATTCTGCAATTTACCATGGTCCAGACTAATGTAACAGTTTGTAGAAGTCATTGATCCCTCTCAAAATATCCTATGGAGAAGATGGGAGGGTGTGCTTGACTCAGCCCTCCTCCAGAGGTGCTGTCTTACCATTCATAAGAATATGTCCAATATTGCTGAGGATAATTATTATAGAAACCCATTACTTTGTTGTTTGGAAAAGTGTGTTGCAATTATTCAATCAGTTCAGTTTAAACTAATTTATTAAATAATTTCTGTGTTGTATGCCTATTCTGATTGGAGGGAGGTGGTGTCATCCTGATGATGTTGTTGGAGTAATGATCCAGACTAATGTTCCAGGGACGTGGGTTCAAATCCCATCACGTCTGATGGTGAAATGTGAATTTAATAAAAATCTGGAATTAAAAGCTACTCTAATGGTGACCATGTGACTGTTGCTGATTGTTGTAATTTACCATTTGTTTCACATTGTCTTTTTTTAGGGTAGTAAATCTGCCCTTCTTACCTGATGTGGCCTACGGGTGTGATTCCAGACCCGTGGGGTTATGGTTGACTGTTAACTGCTCCCTGAAATAACCTACCAAGCCAACAGCAATAAATGCTGACCCAGCCAGCAACACACTCAGCTCATGAACAAATTATTTAAAATGTTGGACTTTCTGCATGCCCATTGTAAATCTTTTAATGTGTTGTAACTTCAGCAAATGTTATAGAAACTATTGCTTTTTTTTACACATCCTACACCTATGAGGCTCAATAAAGCATATTTAAAACTTTGCTCTTCAATCAATGTGTCAAATTATTGTTTGTTAATAAATGAATAGTTATTCTGTCAACTGAGAATAATTTAGGTTTGGTTTCAGTATACATTTGTGGCAATTGTTTCATAATAACATATTTGATTCTGTTACAGAAAGAAGTATGAATGTCACTACTGTTATATTAAGAAATTGGAAAGTTGCAACCTGAATCTCCCTAGACCAAAGCAAAATGTGGTAATAGCAGCATGGCTGAGGATTGTGTTGGTAAGTATTCTTATTTGCTGTTCAAGCTTTGTGTACTAAATCAAGATGTATTAGGTTTTAACAGCATAGTTAACTTAGAGTGGCTATATTTAATTATCCAAGGTTAACAATTCATACTGCAAAAATCTGCTACATTGGCATATTTAAATATTATTTAAGTTTAAATTTGCTAATTGATTAATTTACTGTCATATGTATCTTGAAACAAAATCTAGTAAAAAGTGTTGTATAGTGTCATCACCCTCTGGCGCCATCTTAAAACACAGAAAAGTAAACCAAAACATAGAATATAAAGGCAGAAAAATGAAGAAATAGAGAAAGCATCCAACTTTACAGTTTTTCTTGTTAAGTGCTCTGTCACAGGCCTGGCGGCCAGGCATGAGACCCCTTCATCACGCCATAAAGGTTAGAATCTCATTTTCGTGCTTGAAATCTTTATTTTTGCCAGGAAATGGGTAACACTGGCAAGGTTATTAAGGAGAGCTTTTTCATCTTTGTTTTCAAATTTGTCTATGGACTCATCTCTCCCTGTCTCTATAATGCCCTCCAGCACTATCAAATTTGTGATGCTGTACTTCAGGCCTCTTGAGTATCCTTTGTCTTAATTGTTGCACTGTTGTTACAGTGCCTTCAGTAGCTAGGTCACAACATTCTGGAATTCCCCCACTAAACTTATCTGACTTTCTACCTAATTTTATTCTTTTAAACCACTTCCTAAATCTCCCCTCTTAAACCAAACTTTTAATCTTCTGTCCTTATCTCCTAATATGGCTTGGTGTCTTATTTTAATTTTAAAAAGCAATTGTGAGACACAGTGGGGTGTTTAAGATCCTATAATAGAATGAGTTTTGTTGTTTATCGTACAACTATGTGGCATACTAGTCTACTTCACATACAAGTGCATTATTTGGAACTAAACTGTGTGAAGAACCTTAGTGAATCAGTTGGGATTCTTTTGGCCATCGAGAAGTTTGCATTGTCACTTATTTCTGATTTAACCCACCGTTGGACCGAAAGTTATTGAAGTCAGTTTCACAACTTTCCTGGTGAACTCCTGAGCCTTATCTTTCTACCACTGCATGCAGTGCCCATCCCATGATAAGCTGAGCAAATAAAATTACTGTATTTTGTTCTTATAAGCCCCACCTCTTGTACTGGCAGTAGTTCAAATAGAGAATTTGGACATTTAAATGTTGCTGTTATGCTAGAAAACATGTTTGTTGAAATATGTGTTGAAGACAAGTGTGAATTTAATTATATAGGTGAATCAATGATAATTCTGTAAATACTGATAGATCACCTGTCTTTTTATTCACAGTGCTCACAATTTATTTAGAGTTTAGTAAGCAATGGACAAGCCTGATTGCATACAATGAAATGCATTGTTCTGACTTAGTCCCTCTATCTAAATGAAGTGCAGCTAATCTTAGAGTCATGTTGCAAAGATTATCAGTTTGCTGATTAAAATTGAGGTCTATGGGTAAATGTACTGTGCACATTGGTGAATTCATGATCTGCTATAACAAGAAACAAAATCTTGCATTTATATAGTGCCAGCCATATCCTCAGGATGTTGCAAGAACTCCACAACTTAAATATCATTTTTGAAGTGTAGTCACTCGCGGATACATGGGGCAATCAATTTGTACACAGCCAAGGACGCAAACAGAGCCTGGAGCCAAGGCGACTAAAAGCCACCAATGGTAGAGCAGTTACAGTGGGAATGTACAAGAAGTCAAAATTAGAGGTATGTAGATGTCTTGAAAGGTTGCGGGGCTGGCGGAGATTGGGAGTGTCCAAGTCATGGATGGATTTGAAAACCAGGATAAGAATTTTAAAATTAAGGTGTCCTGCTTTACTAGGAATCAGAGCAAATCGGCAAGCACAAAGGTGGTAGAAGAATAAAACGTGCTAAGAGTTAAGACACGGTCGGTGAAGTTTTAGTTAACCTTCAGTATTCATGGGCTGGAATGTAGGGGACCAACAAGGAATATTTTGGAATAGTTAAATTTAGAGGTATCAAAGACGATGAATGATGGCCTCAGTGGCAAATGAGCAAAGGTAGGGCAAAGTTGAGCAATGTTATGGAGGAAGTAAAAGGCAATCTTGGATATGGTAAGAATAAGATCAGAAGCGTATGTCGGGATCATGTGCTACAACAAGATTGTGAACAGACTGGTTTAATCTCAGACTCTTGCCAAAGAGAGGGATGGAGTTGGTAGTCAAGGAACAAATTTTGAAATTTTGTAGTAGTTCATCTTGATTGGGTCTATGCAGTCAATTTTTGAGTGTATTCAATGTAATTGGTGGATCTACAGTTCAAATGCTAACGTTGAACGGAGGGATATGAAGTATGAGCAGGAGAACACCAAGCGGTCCATTGATCCTGCTCTGGCATTCAATATGATTTTGAGCTTCATTTTCACTTTCCAGCATGTTCCACACATCCATGAGTCACTGAGGGACCAAACATTTACCTATCTCAGCCTTCTATATATTCAATGATGGCATATCTACAGCTCTCCCAGGTGGAAATTCAGAATCCTCTCAAGGAAGAAATTTCTTTGTCTCCCCTGCCTGGGGAATTTAGAACAATGTGCCAATATTTCCCTCAGAATCTTGAATATTACAGTGAGATCACCTCTCATTTTTCTGAACTTCACAGAATTTACTCAACCTTTCATAACAGGCCAACCCTGTAATCCCAGGGATCAACCTGGTGAAACTTATTTGCACTGTCTTGAATGCAGGTATATTCCTAATTCAGGCGTGATCTCACCAAAGCTCTGTATAATTGTAGGAAGATCTTTTTATTCTTGTACAATAATTCCCTTACAGTAAAGACCAACTTAGTAATTGCATGCTATGCAAGAATGGTAATGTTTCTGTTTCAAGTATGCCCAAGTGTCTTTGAACGACTGTGTTTACCAGGTTTGTCTTTGGTTATAAAAAATAGAAAAGCATTTTTTAAAATGTAAATAACCTCCCACTTAACCACAGAAAATTCCGTGTGCCACTTTGTTCACTCACTGAACCTCTCATCTCTCTTTGCAGTCTCTTTGATTCCTCCTCACAGCTTTCATTCCCACCTGTGTATCATCAGTAAACTTGGATACGTATTTTGTTTCTTCATCTGTTAATACAGATGGTAATTGGCTGAAGACCCAGAATTGATCCTTGTGTCACACCACCAATCATTGCCTGCCAACTTGAAAATGTCCCATTTACCCCTACATTTGCTTCCCTGTTTGTTAACCAATGCTGTATCCATACTAATATGCTACCTGCTGTGCCTTGAGCCATGTGTATTAAACTTTGTGTATCAACTTTATCGATGTCTTTTAGAAATCAAGTATAAGATGTCTCCCCTTTATCTACCCTACTAGTTACATCCTTATAAAACACTAATGAATTTTTCAGACAGAATTTCCTTTTCTTAAAACCATGTTGAATTTTAGCGTCATGCTATGCATTTTAAGTGTGTTGTTAATATTTTCTTAATAGACTCCAGCCTGTGGTTCCTTGTTTCCCTCTTTTTCCATCCGTGAATAGCTGTGTTACATATTCTCACTTCCAGTACATTGTGACCATTCCGGAATCTAGGGAATTTTGGTAAACTTTTGCTACTGCATCCCTTATCTCTGCAACTGTCTCTTGGTTGTTGAAACTCTGACTTCAACTCTGCTGCGCTGAGGTGAATTTATCACCACATTTTCCTTAGTAGTTAACAATGTGACATTTAAAGAGTTAAGTGACAGCACCTGCATTTTTCAAAGCATTTACATTTAATTGAAAAAACACCTGGCACCTTTTGAGGAACCAATTAGGTACAGTGAATTCCAGTAATTCACATAATGTCCATGAAATGAAACTGCATTGCAGCTGATCCTTGGGAAATTCAGAAATTTTACTTACAGAATAAAGATCTAGTTAAAGATTTACCAAGTTTGGGAAATCAGTAAAAACTCCGTAATATTGCCAAAATCGCTGTAGCAAAAAATTCTGTTGACTCTGACTAAATTACTCATTTCTGGTCAAAACTGATTTACAGCAACTCATAAACTGCCACTCTCTAAGCGAAGGAGAAAACCAAATATAAACAACAACAGTCTTGCCCAGATGTTCCCAGTCCCACCACTTTCTTCACCTTGTTATTTCTCCATCACATCTCAAAGGAGCTCACCAAAACTTCCTGTCAGGTAGCCAGCAAGTGTCAAACCTCTTCATTTTGCTTTCCAGCAATCCATTTGTTCCAGCTCTGCACAGAACCTGGAAAGAAAGCCAAGTGATCCTCGACACTGAAAGCTGAGAGTTATCTCAAATGCCTTAGTTTCATTTACATTGATTAATTAAGGTGAAATTCTCGAGGAAAGTGTGAGTCTGTTCTTTTTGGCAAGAAATCCAAAGATAGAGTATAATTTTAAATAGAGAATTACAATGCAAAATTCTGAGGTGCAGAGGGATTTAGGTTTTTGATGCATGAGTCACGGAAAGTTAGTATGCATTCACAGCATGTCATCAAGAAGGCTTAATGGGATGCTATCCTTCATCACAAGGAATTGAATATAAAAGTAAAAATGTTAACTTTAGTTATTTAAGCATTGGTGAGACCACATCTTAAATCTGTGTGCAGTTTTTGCGTCCTTATTTAGGGGTAGAATGTAATGTATTGGAAGCAAGAACAGAGGAGAGTTACTGGATTGATACTTGGAATGAACAGGTTATCTATGAGGTCAAGCTGGACAGGCTCAGCTTGTTTCCATTGGACTGAGGGGTAACTTGAAGTGTATAAGATGCTGAATGATCTTAACCAAGTGGATGTGATAAGGATGTTTCCTTGTGTGGGTCAGTTCAAAAGTAAGGGGAGCTGTTCTAAAATTTGATGTTGCCATTTCAGGACAGTGAAGTTTTTTTTTGAAGTGTTTTGAACTTTGAAATGCTGCCTCGGAAGTCTGTAGAGGTGGATCATGAAATATTTCTAGGATGTCGTAGGAATGATAGGTTCTTGGTAGACAGCAGTATCAAGGTTATTGAGACTAGATGGGAACTTGGCATTAAATAACATATAGCCAGATCAGCCATGGACTTATTCAATGCTGGAGCTGGCTTGAGGAGGCCAAATGGCTTATTTTTGCTCCCATTCCATATATTTGTAATTGTGAATTTTTGGTGGAAGCCAGAATTTCTGTAAATGATCTACAATACCTTCTGGAAATTATACGAGACAGATTCGGTTGTCTTGTCTTCAGAAATAAGGTTCAGGAACAAAATTTATCTTTTCTTGGGAGCACTGGAACCCCCCAACTGTGGGGAAATTTGTGGATCATTGATCTGTTTTACCTTAGACTTCCACTGTACTTATTAATCTGCTTTGACCCAATACTGTAGCTATATGTCTGCTCCTGCTGATGTTGCTTGTAACTGTTTCAAAAATTGTCAAACCTAACATGATTGTCACAGGAAGATTCTCAGGTTGGACCCAGACATAGTGACACATGTTTAGTGCTGCAAAATGGAAGCTGTTTACATTAAAATTGAAGCTATTGTGTAAATATGTTC
>NW_025968014.1:0-25000 GCF_021869965.1 Rhincodon typus
TGTGAGGTTTGTCATGAATTTTTCACTGCTACAGCAAAGAACCATTTCTCTGCCTCTTCCTTCATTTTCTACTACCTGATTTGCAACAAGACAACCTGTCTTTGGGGTAGTATGAACAGGAGTTTACACCTACTATATTGTATACGTTGAGCCTGTGTTCAAAAGTAAGCTTTCAGAAAGTGGAAAGATCATGTTACAGACATTGCTGCATGGAAGGAGGCAATTCAGTCCATTGTGTCCTTGCTGGTATGGATTGCAAATAACCCCAGTGGTCTCATCTTGCAGCCTTTCCTTCTCACATTATTTTTTTTCTACAGAATAGTGGCAAGGTACCTCTTTCCCAAAGAACTGAGGATTAATGGGTCACCAAGGCTGCTCATTTACTCTTGATAATGCAGCACTGTTGACAAAAGCTTTGCGTTGGGTTAGCAGTCTGCAATTCCATTCTCATCTCTTGTGTTAAGACAGCTTTTCCCCAAGAAGAAGAATAATTCCAAAACCAAACAGAACTATGCACTGGAACATAGTTAGTTTAATAACCTAGTCTGGAGAACAGTGACATGAATAAATATTAGCGCAGCATAGAGACGTTCACAGCTGTATTTTTGCCATTGAGGTGGGATATGTTTCCTCACCTTCTGAGGGAAAAAGACAAAAGTTCAGATTTTTGCATAGGAGATCCCTTAATTGGCATAGAGATGGTGTTCCAGTCAAGTTAAGGGTGGGGATGGTGGCTCTTGAATCTGAAAGGCTAATCTGTAGCATTCAAGCTTCATAGAAGCAGCCACCTTAGCTAAGTGACTGAGAGAGTGCTTCACCAAAAAAATGCTATCTCTGGCACCTTTTGAAAAATCAAGCAGCCAGACCAACACTTTAGGAAGGGAGGTTGGGTGTTGGAGTCTCTCTATAAGGCAATAATTGGTCGTGCTTCACAGGTGAGGCAGGGAGGTTTGTGGACCTGTGAAATGCCTGCCTCCAGGGCCTTCTAAGCCTTCGGGGGCAGCCTCACATTCAATCCACAATATTGACCCCCATTCGCTAGGCCTGTGATGCTCAGAGAATCCTTGCGATTTCCCTGGTACGTGGTGACTAGAAGTCAAAAAAAATGTGCAACAAGGGTCATGGAAGTCTCGAGTTCACTCTCCCAAAAGGCTGTGGATGCTGAGATAGGTGGCTGTTTCAAGATTGAACACAATAGTATTAACCATATGACTCAAGCAGTCGATGTCAAAATGTAGCAAGATCTGGACAATATCAATGTTTGGGTTGACAAGTGCCAAGTAATATTTGCATTACTGAAGGGCCAGGCAATGAACATCTTCAACAAGAAAGAACCTAACCATCACCCCTTGACATTCAATATCTTTGCCGTTACTGAATCCCCCACTATCAACATTCTGGGGTTACCAGTGACCAGAGGCTCAACTAAACTAGCCATATAAATACAGTAGCTACAAGAGCAGGTCATACGCTAAGAATCCTGTAGCGGGTAACTCACCTTCGATTCCCCAGAGTCTGTCTGCCATCAACAAGGCACAAGTTAGGAATGTGATGGAACATACCCCACTTGTCTGGATGGGTGCAGCTCCAACAATGTGGATGAAGCTTGACACCATTGAGGACAAAGTAGCCCATTTGATTGGCACCTCATCCACAAACATTCTCTCCCTCTACCACAGAGGCTCAGTAATAGCAGGATCCATCATCTATAGAAATTCATGAATGGTCCTTAGATAGCACCTTCCAAATCCATTGTTGCTACCACCCAAAAGGACAGTGGCAACAGATACATGGGAACACCATCACCTGCAAATTTCCCTCCAAGCTACTCACCATTCTGACTTGGAAATATATTGCTGTTCATTCAGTGTCACTAGGTCAAAATCCCAGAATTCGCTCCCTAACAGTATTGTAGGTCAACCTACATCGAATTGACTGCAGCAGTTCAAAAAGGCAGCTCATCAGCACCATCTCAAGGGCAACTAGGGATGGGGAATAAATGCTGGCCCAGCCAGCAATGCCCACATCCCACAAATGTATAAAAAGTATATCATTTTTTTGATAGGCGAAGGTATTTGGGGATATGGAACAGAGGTAGAAAAGTGAAGATGCACTATAAATCCAATCATGATCTCACTGAATGGCAGAGCAGGCTTGAGGGCCTGACTGATTTAATTCAGTAACATACAGTCCTACCTTGCAACCAGTTTATTCGGGCTCATCCTGATTGCTTATGAGCAACCCTGAGAGTGCACTGGGAGCAGGTTAGTCATGCAGAAGGCATGATCAAGGCAATGTTCATTAAATAGAGGGCAATTTTAAGAACAGTAAAACCATGACCAATTAAGAAAATAAATTTCCCAAGTCACAACATGAATAAATAGGTGATGTCAAGGACTTTTGAAGTGAATTGGCAGTATTAAATCCTATCTGTGTTGCCAAAGGGATTGGTAAGCTGTATCACCTTTCTGATGGGATCACAGAGAGGGAATTTATATTAAATTGAAAACTTAATCACAGAAAAATGGGCTGCTAACAGTGAAGGCACATTAATGAGCACTCCTGGTGTGTGCAAGTCTTGTTCAAAGTATAGAACTGGAGTGTATTATCCCTATCATTTATGAATACTGATTGAAGTACAGAGTTGCGGTGTAGAATTTTCAGTAATCATTATTGCATTCAAACCCCCGCTCAGCTGCAGAATTTCAATGCATAGTAGACAGATATAGCCAATGTATATATGTCCTTACTATGTGTTGATGCATAAATACCTTTACCCAGTATAGTTATAGGTTTCCCTGTCTATTTACTGATGTTATTCAAGAATCCTGTTCCAAATGGATGATTACAGAGTACCGTTCCTATCCACTCTTATTAAATAAAATCCCTGATCGAAGCACACTCTTGAGCCAAGTAGACTAGTACTTGGCAGATTGATTATGTCTTTATCAGGATTGGATTGCATGTAGCTGGAGTGACCTAGTCTTGATGTTAGACTAACTGCCAAAGCTTTATTATAATCTTATTCAATCTGACTTCTATTCCATTTTTGTTAGCATTTGAGTATTGAAAAGCACAAACATTACATGGAGATTTAATAATATGACATTTTCTATAAACTTCTACTCACATGCACCATCTTCTTAGCACCACTATTTAAAATCATGTCGATCTGCTAATGGTGAAACCTATCACTGATTTTGCGCTACGCTGTATAATCTGCCTGAAATAGCATTGAATACACACCATATGTAGCCCACTCCATTTTTTTTTCCATTTGCTGCACTGTCTAACCACTGGTCCTTAAAATGATGACTAGGGACCACTGATAGAAAAGCATGTTGATTTTATTTTTAAATCTTGTTCCTGTGTAAAGCCAGGAGGAGCAAGAGTACTTTCGGCTCTGCCGTCCCTCCTCCAGAACATATACACATGCGCTCACTGACTGAATCAGATAATTTGGGAAATTCTTTGACTGATGAGCTGCATTACGAAGCCCAAGTAAAATCTGCAGTTCACTGGTATTATGGAAGTGGAACCCAATTAGATGTGATTCTTGGGCGTTTGTTTTCAGACACCCACTTGCTCATGATGCAAAATTGACTTTTCCCCAACTGGCCTCTGACCATAAATCACAGGATATAAAATGTATATATCCACCAATTTCCTGAGAAATATAACCTTCAGTAAAATAGAGGTGAGGCTGCCATAGTCCTACAGGACCATAAAGTTGCTCACTCGTTAGAGAGAGACGACTGGTGGTGGTTTAACTTGAGAGTCACCATGCCTCAGGTGAGGGGAGGGGTTGAGAAGGTGAGTCCTTCATTGTAACCTCAGCTGGTGCAGGAATTGAACCCACCCACACTGTTGACATTAGCCTGCATACCAGACCAGCCACAAACCATCTGACCTAACTGATCCCTTCAAAGTAACTGTTACCCCAACAAGACTTTGTTCACCTGTTAAAAATGTTTCAGTTTTGTCGTGGGTGTATGGGGGGTGAGGGTGAAAGGATGTCTTGCATCTTTATGATCATCATATTGAAGTTTGCTAGTGCTGAGGATGCATACAACAGCAATGAACAGCATTATTGATCCAGTCACAAGGTGGAAAAAGCTGAAAAAAAACTATTCAATGAATTCTAAGTCATCTTTTTAAAATAGCCTGCAGTCATCCATCACCTTAAATGAGAGTAAAGTACAGCAGATGCTGGAGATTTGAAATAGAAACTGCAAATGCTGGAGAAACTCAGCAGGTCTAGCAGCATCTCTGGAGAGAGACACAGAGTTAATGTTTTGAGTCTGGTGCGACTCTGTTTCTCACAGATGTTGCTAGACCTGCTGAGTTTCTCAAGCCCTTGCTGTTTTATTCCGTAAATGAACATTGCCTGACCTAAATGTCGATTCCAAATGTTAGTCATTCCTAAATCTGCTTTTTCCTAGCTTGAACCTATTCCATCTCCTATTGTCGTGGTGCAACTTGAAGCATTTTTTTCAAATTTCCCTTTTCTATTTCACTTAGTATCTGGAAGATTCTCTTCCGTTCTTTTCAAGTCTGAAAAACCAATTTAAAATAAAAATCCTCCTTCATAAATCAGTTGCCAACAAGGAAGGATTTGTCACATGGCTCTTTTCTCCATTACATCCAGGACTTAAAATGTTTTGCTTTATCTCTTGAGTGATCAGAACACTGGCATGGAATCAGAAGACCATTCACTTGTCCAATGTAATACTGTCATGACCCGTGATAAGTGCAGTTGCTAACTGGTGCCTAAATTATTGTCAATTTTCATAGATGTGAGTTGATACACAATGAGAACTTGGTTGAGATTGTCAAAAATCATTTCACAAAGAGCCGTTACAAGTATCCGGGAGAGGAATCTTTTACTCGAGCAGCCGAGGCCGGACTAGATTCTTTGACTAAAAATTGGAAGGCCCCTGTGCTATTTAATTGTTCCACTCAGTTTGCAACCTTCACAGTTTCATAGTAATCTTTTAATGATACTGACATTTAGATGACTTAATATAGCGATACTGTTACTTCAGCAGTATAACATTAACAAATCTTGTCCTCAAAGGAAAATAGATTAGTTTAGTAGCAGATTAAAAATCATAATTGACTCACATTTCATTATTCTATACCAGATTGGAAATGAGGGGAAGCTACTGGGAAATGGATGAGCAGGAGAATTGTCACATAGAGCAGTCTTCCTATCTTTTAGCTACTCCGTAATTCCTGGTGGAATGATTGATGCAAATGTTTTTGCATTAGCACAAGCTAAAGGTGCATTCATCAACACAATTATGCCTTTGAACTCTGAGTAAGTTAAACTGTAGAAATGTTATTGGTCCATAGAGAGTAACTCATTATTTTGTCAAGCGTGCAAAATATTTGGCAGGTGAAAGAATATATGATATTGCGGAGATACAAATATGCCAACATGTTAGCACATATCAACAGGGTACAGGAATAGCAGTAGTGTCAGCTACAGAATCCATGCCTTGTTCCCTGATTATCTCTTAGTAAAGCTTTTAAAGCAGCATTGTCCGATTCTCTTTGAAAATTCTGACTAGTCACAGATGTGGCCATAACAACATAGTTTCATCAGCATGATGTTAGTAGAAGACACCTTGTATAGTCACACAATACAGGTGAATGTACTGTGTATGTTTACTTAACAAACATCCAGTAACATTGAACAATCAAGGATGTAAATCGCACATTTTGCTTTGTCCTACCATTTTACCAATAACTACATAAAATGTTAGAGTTGACATGCACATGCCATACAAATATGAGTATCATATGCTCCATTGTCTTGTACTTAGTACATCTGGGAGCTCAATATGAACTGCAGACAAACCTTATTGGGTTTGAGGAAAATGAATGCTGTAACGGCCCTACTCATTGTTAAATTTCTTTCATTCTATAATTATTTCAAAAAGTCAACTTCAGTACAAGTTTTTATCATGAAAGAATGTTGGATTAGTTTGTCTGCCTATGCTTTCATGTTATGCACATATCAGGGCAGAAAACTACAGTTTGAAATTGATTGTGACATATTTAGATTGAGAAATGGCAATAAATCATTCTTATACAAAATCAGAAAGTGCTGGAAATGCTCAGCAGGTCAAGCAGAGTCTGTTGGAAGAAAAGGAGAGTTAATATTTCAGAAACCTATTATTACACTTGAGAGAAGTTAGAAATAGAATATATTTTGAGTCAGAAGTAAATAATTCCCTGTAGTTCAAAGACCAACTGTTCCGTCATTAAATCTCTTCTCTCACAGATTTTCATTCAGTCCTTGTCCCACCCACTCCCTTGCTCAAAACCTATTCCATTTCTAACTTTTCCCAGTGCTAATGAAAGGTCAAGACGTAAAACTTTTTAATTTCATTTCTCCATCCACAGGTGTTGCCTGGCCTGCTGAGTATTTCTAGAACTTCTCTGTTTTTATTTCAAATTTGTAGTATCCACCGTATTCTGCTCTTCATTTTTCTAGGTATAGGTTGAAGTAAATTGCTGAGCAATAAGGTTTAGGACAGACAAGCATTTTGCCTTTAGTTAAAAGATTAAATGAAGTATCTTAGCCCAAGTTGTTTGTTTGTTGTCTGCGCTTATCTTGTGATGTTTGTTTTTAGGATGTGAGTGATTTTTCTAAGGCCACACTTATTTCCTATTCTGTAGCTGCCCTGAGCTCATCTTTACAATTTTGGTGTTTAGTAGGGAATTTTATTTTCATGTGAAAATGGAATGTTGCTTGGAAGGGAACCTTGAATGTGTTCACGTGTGCACTTATTTGTGTGTAACAATACAAGTTCAACATGTTAGGTGCTGTTTGTTAAATGCAAATGATATATGACATATTAATACAGTTAAATTGCAAAACAATTCTTAACGCCAATTTAAAGTGGTCTTTGCATCAAAATGGAACTTAAAAGACAACCTGTGTAGGCCAAGAGAGACTGGAGCTTTAAGAAAATCATGAAGGGCATGGATAGAGTGAATAACCGAGCTCTTTTTTCCCAGGGTAGGGGAGTCCAAAGCCAGAGAGCATAGGTTTAAGATGAGAGGGGAAAGATTTATAAAGGACCTAAGGGGCAACTTTTTCACACAGAGGGTGATCTATGTATGGAATGAGCTGCCAGAGGAGATGGTGGAGGCTGGTACAATTACAACATTTAAAAGGCACCTGGACAGGTACGTGAATAGAAAGGGTTCAGATGGATATGGGCCAAATGCTGGCAATGGGGCAAGACCAGCTTGGGATATCGGGTCAGCATAGAGGAGTTGGACTGAAGGATCTGTTTCTGTGCTGTATAACTCAATGATTCTAAGAGAGGTCAAGAATTTCTAATGCTGAAGGCATTTGTTAGCATGGGCTTGTTACTACAGTGTTGCTTACTAGGGTCACTGAAAACTAAACAGCAAGTGGCTTGTTGTGATGTGGACAGGCTGGAAATGATGCTGTCTGCATCTTCTGCTGTGAATTCAGTGGAGGGTTTATATGTGGTGACATGGAAATTATGTTTGCATTTTCATTTTCTGAGTGCTGCTGGTTGTCATGAAACTCACCCTGACAGTTTCTTACCACCAGGCAGCAGATTCCTCTCAACATTTTTTCGTGCAAGACAGATGCTCGGCAGTTATTTTTCAGAGCTCTTTCGCTCCGGACTATTCCAAGCGACAGATGCCAGGACAAGAACTGTTTCCTGGGAACATTTCTGTCAGAGTCCTGCCTTCAGTCCAAAGAGTGACCTTTTGTGAATAAAACAAAAGCTTTTATGGAGTAGTACTTCATCCAGAGCAGGCTCAAAGCAAATTTCAGCTCCTGTTCCCTTCCCTCAAGTCAGCCTGCATTAGAAGCAGAGTTCTACCCAGGCTATCTAGATGCAGACATCAATTGCCCATGTCAGCACTGAATTCAGTAATTTTAGTGAGGCAGTTCTTCTGCTAACATTATCTCCAGAGTCGAATCCCATACTGAAAGCAAAAGTTACTTAGATTGACAAGGAAATCCGGTTAGCAATAACTGCTCAGGTATGTCATTGTTTTGTAAACAATTTTGTTATCTTTGTACTCCTTCAGTTCAGCACTGCTTTCCTGCATTATTACGTTTCTTCAGTATAATTGGCATTAAGCTAATTTTTCATTGGCATTCTTTTGAGTCTAATTTTTAAAAATATGACCTGATGCTTCACCTAGGGGTGTTCCCCTTTGCTGAAAAATGTAGTTTTCTCCTCTTCACAGCCCTTTCCTTGCTCTACGTTCTGCTTTCAAGGAATTTTCCCAGCGTTCTTTCTGGTTCAGTCTGTAGCTGACAGGAAAGCTCAAGTGAGCTTTGATTTGACTTCAGAAGGTGGCTTGTCTCCCAACTGTCAGCGTATGACCTGTCCCTCCTGTTGGTATTAATGTTTCGTGGGGCAAGGAATGGGAAGTGGAAATGTGCACCTACCTTTATAACAAGCTTAGCAGAGGTGGGCAGCACCTTGGCATTTTATTCTGAGTGGTACAGATGCAAGTAAAAAAATGTAATGGCTTAAAGACCTTTGAATTTCGCTATGAGACATGCAACATGTGTCGTATTTAGGATATCTTTGATGTTGTGTTGTTGAATTTATTGATAAGAATGTCACCCACTGTACATCAGTGATCACTTCGTGTAAAAGCTACTTTATATATAGAGGCAAATAGCAAAGCACTGGGCAGAGTGCATTATCAGCACCAACTTTTTAAAACTTAAGGTCCCTTGTATTGATTTTACTTCTGTGCTTCCATTGACCTTTCATGAAACATAATTCTTGTTTCCTGCATCTTTTAACTTGTCATTTTTTTGCATTGTCTTCAGCTAAATATGGCTATAACGGATATATCAGCTCAAGTAAGTCATTGGTTTGTCAATAATTAGTTTATCCCTTTATCTTTTGCCTGTTTGATTTTTACCCCCAATGTTCTCTTCTTAACCCACTTGCTTTTCCCTTCTATGGCTTGTTTTCATTTCTTTAGATTTATTCCTCTATTTGGAGTGCAGTGATTACCTATTTAGTTGGCTCTTTTTGCAACCCCTTCGTAAATTAGACTTCAGTGATATCAGAACCAGCCATAATCAAGATTTGCTCAGTTGAAATGGCTGATATTGATCGTTGGGATCTTAAGCCTTTTCATATATATCACTGGCTTGTGCCTGAGTCAACACAAATAAGGTCAAATATCTGGGCACTTTAGCTGAAGCATTGGCTTTTAAATTAGATTGTTTTTGTCTCTTCATTTCTTTCAGGTGTTGATTCCTAACACTGTATGGTTACCCAGGTGCTGGTCACCTTCTGGTGTTGTGTTTTAGTGTTTATTATTTATGTGCGAGTCTTGACAGGGAGTGTGAACATGCAAGTGGGAAACAATCACAGAAATGTTTTCAGCTCAACATTTAAACACATGATCCCCTAATAGGGATGACTGAATAGCAGTGGAAACCAAATTTGTGCCTCTCTAAAATAGAGAGGCTGTGTAGATCTGCAGTCAGTTAATGCAGCACAGACAGGGGATCAGACCCAGCACCTACTTGGTTATTACAATTCAGCTACTTCCTGAATATTGTAATGAGACATTAGAGAGGTTGGGGTGGGGGGGAAGCTGTAAGTGAAGTATTGAGAGGAAAAGTATCTATATCAGCAGCTCCATTCTGCAGAATCTTCATGTGCAGATGCCAGCACCGTCAGCAAAGCTCTGGCTCTTTCGAGCTGCTGCTTGTGGCAAGTCTTCAAGTGCTGTCCTGCCCATTGATCAAAAATAATTGCTGGACGTATTTGAATTGCCTGCTGAGCCATCCTCTGTCACATCCCCTACTCCATCCTGATTTCCAGTCTGCTCATTCTCTGAACATATTACGCAAGAAGCATAATCTTAAAGGTTCTAAAAATCATCTTTGAGTGAAGCTGGAATGGAATCCAGACAGTTACACAGGTTCCTGGGAGAAAGCCACAATCCTGCAGATGAGGCAAAAGCTTTTAATGGTGTCATTAAAACCACAAGGAGGACAGCATTCATTGTTTTGGTGAACAATATCTGAACGCAAGTTTGGATTGCAGTCTTTATGCACTCCTGTCTACTTTTTGTTTTAATTGCACATGCCTTTCTATTGCTACATTAAAAGCTAAGTGTGGTTTCTTACTGTTCCGTATTAAAGTGTGGGAACAACAATGTGGTGGTTGAATTAAAAAGTGCAGTGACATAGATTGTAGCACTATTGAATACCACTTAGCAGATTCAAATATGAATATTGTCTTTAATATATGCTATCTATCATTTGGAAAGTTTCATTCAGATGTCATGTCTATGTTGCAGGGATGGGCATTAGCTATGTACTGAAGAAATGATCCTTGTGAGAAAACTATTATTAAATAATTGAGTATTTTACCCATTAGTTGTTAAAAGTAATCCATTAGTTCTACTACTTAGAATGGAAGTAAGCTTTTAAATTGTAACTGATTAAGTGGAATTGTTTACCTTAGTAATAATGTTGTGCACTGCCTCAGTGTGTCAAATGCAAGTATGACCGCCATACATTTGTAGTTGTTTTTCTTTCATTTAAAACTAAATTAGCGCAATAGATGGTGAGTGTGGCAGGCAATGCAGACTATTAAATGAGTATAATAAACAGCAGGTGGTGCTACTACTTAAAGAATAAGGTATCAGAAAACCCTGCATTTATATATTCTATACGCGCGCACAAATACACACATTCTTTGGCATTAGAGTAAATAGGGTATTTATTTCCTTACCTCCTACTGATTCTCCACAAGTGACTACAAGCAAATTCTATGTCATTTGATCCTAAATAGATTATTAACGGTTTCAATGCATCCCACTAATACCTCCCTGAAGCCCCTCTATGTTAAAATTGCTAGCCCTCTAAATTTGACAAGAGAAATATAACTGAAAGATGGTGGGCTGATTTGACTGGGACATCAGGGTGTGGCCTGTTCTGCTTTTGTAGATATCACAAATGTACAAACGTAGCTGTCCATCTGCAACTTCTACATAGCCCAACACATGACTGATGCTGGCTGACCATATTCAGAGAGACACTCTCTAGCAGTGTTTCACATGTTTCCCTTTACCAGTGATGTGACAAAGACCTTTAAATTCCAAAATCGGGCAAAATGGGAAATATAAATAACGAGGTTGAAGAAACATTGTTGCTGATGAAAATATGAATATTTTCCTATATGTTATCTTTTGAATTGCTAACCAGTCACTGCATAGCTGAGGAAAAATGCATGGCAAGCTCGTCATTTGCCTCACCGTGCGTAAATAGACAGCAGCCGTCTGGATCATTCTGGATCCTCAGTGAAGCTGCCACCCTGCGAATTCTCAAACTAATGCTGTATATGTTTGACAACATGCAGATGAATCCAGGAGTTATCGGTGCGGGGGTTTAAATCTAAGCAGCAGCTGACGTTAGAATCAAGCTCCACGGATTGCTCTAAGCTAGTTTGGGTATTTTGCTGCTGTTGTCCAAAGATTTCAGGAACTGTCCTCGTTAATGTGGAAGAGCAATAATTTCAAAAATGCCATTGGCTTATAATAAAAGCAAAATGAGCACAATAAGTGATCCTATCATTTTTGATGCCTGATAATCAGTTGAATAAAACTTATAATAATGGCTCGATGAAATGAATTAACCCTGTCCAATTATTTAGTAACATGAGACATGGAAATATTACACTTCCTCGGGTTCATATGCTTGGTACACAACTGGACTCCGATCCATTTGATCAGAGTTTCCTATATTGAGTTTCCTGAGTACTCAACATTTTATGAATTAAAATTGCAAAGTCATTGGGAAATGATAAATATTGCAGTATAATTTTAGCAAGTCATTCACAAGGATTGCGCATGATTAACTATGGCAAAACATACTTGCTATAAATAGTTATTTGTATTATTGTCAATCCTGCAAGCATTTCTCCAAGTATTACATTCACCCAAATAATTTGCTATTGTTCACATGGCACTATTCATTACAATTACTGCGCACACTAATGAAGCATAGATGTATCTCACATTATTTCCACTCAGGCCCTGTTATTATACTGCCAGAGAATGTTGGAAAAGAATGTTGGCATCACTTGTACTGTTATTGTTGTTCACCATTTATTAATTTTAGCTAAAATTGTTTGATGGATGAACACATTTTCTTTCCAAATGGTACTTTTGTTTAGTATTTTCAATGCCATCAGCCTTTTGTGTGTAATGGGAGATGGGATGGAGTGGAGTTAGAGACTTTAGAAAGAGCTTTGTGACTGAAATCTCAGCTTGCAAGTTAGATCCATATGCAATGGTGCCAAGCATTAAAGGAGAGCAGGAAGCTAGTAGAAGTTTCAGTAGGGTTTCTCCCACTATGATCGTTACATTCCATTGCTGTCTTGCAGAAATTGAGTTTGTAGTGATGAGTATATGACATCGTAGTGATGAGAGAAAGTGTAGACAGCAGCATGTGACTCAGTACTGTTTACTATTGTCAAGATATACTAAGAGGATTGAATAGAGTAGACATGGAAATGTTTCCAACAGTAGGAGAGACTAGGACACAGCCTCAGAGTGAAAAGACGACCCTTTAGAACTGAAATGAGGAGAAATTTCTTCGCTTAGAGGGTGGTGAATGTGTGGAACTCATTGCTGCAGTAGGCTTGGGAGGCCAAGTCTTTGAGTGTATTTAGCCAGAAATAGATACTAAGGGGATTAAGGGTTACAAGGAGAAGGCAGGAGAATGGCATTGAGAAACATATCATCCATGATCGAATGGTAAAGTCGTCTTGATGGGCTGAATGGCCCAATTCTGCTCCTATATCTTATGGCCTACAATGGGGATCCACTGTTGACAGCATGCTATTACTAAACGTAACTCTAACTAGCAATCCAGAGGACAATATTTTGCAACCTAGAGACAATGTAGTTAGTTTCATTTTCAATGTGAAATCTTGATGCTGCTTAGTTGCCCATTTTGCAGGTAACAATAATGTTAGCTCTTTAGTTTTGAGAATGCAATAATGGGAGTTGAAGTTAACAAGAGAAACGTTTGCACTGGTGAATAATGAAGGAGAGGAGTCTGATTTCCTGGTAGCAACAACACATTTTAGGCTTCAGTCGCTGTATCACAGAATTGATGGAAATGGGGCAGGATCTTGGCCTTGCACAAATACTGTATTTGCTACTTTAGCTGTGCTGTGTTGCCAGTGGTGAATGGAAGCCAAACAATTTCTAAACATATAGCAGATTTACAGGAAAAAGTGGCTTGCGAGTCCTGAAATTTCCAGCTAATTGGTGATGTCCCTTAGTGTATGGATCCAGATCACCATTCATAAGACCCATGAAGAACTCATCCTTTTGGATTGGGGAAAGTGAAATATTTGCAGAAAATAGAAGAATATCAAAGTAGTGAGAGAAGGAGGAAATTCATTGATTTCCTCTTTTCTCTTTCTCCTACCCTGAAGTGTTATCACACACAACTGAGTGACTTTACCACCAACAAATCACCATAAGGTTTTTTCTTTGTTTTTTTTTCAAAATACTAACCACCGCCAGTGATCACCCATGTAGCGGATTACGTATTTACAAGCAGAGCCCGTTATGGGCAAAGCAACCCATCAAAAGTGAAAGGGGAGTAGGGGAAGTGGGAAGGGACTAAATCAAATGGACTTCCCTGTAAGCATGATTTGATTTATCATTTAACAGCGAATTAAATCTTCACATAATCGGGAAAATTTGCCCTTTGATTAGTATCTGGTTTGACACCATTCAAGTTCTTAGAATACATCGTATGGTTCGGGTTGTTAAAGATTGCTCAAGGAGCAGATTGTAGGTTGCCATCAACTCAATTGTAAGCGGCAAAATCCTACAGCACAGTCATAAGGTAGCAACTGTGTTATTACCTATGCAATTTGTAGTCATGCAGATTGCTTCTGACTGATATACCAGCATGCCAGATGATGAACTACAAGCACAGGCGCATTGTACAGCTGGTTTGACTGTTCCCTCATTGGAGATGATACGAGCTGCATTCCTATTGGCTCCAGTAGTCAGCCTAGACTTGCCAGAGAATTTTGTGTAATTTTTTTTCATAGGACAGGGGACAAGAAGTTGTAAAATGCTACCAAAAATAACTTCTGACAATGCAGATGCTTGGTTGCAATTCGTTTTAATTTGTCATCTCTTTCATACTTATAAGTAAAGGATGAAGCTTAAAGCAGTTTTATTACAGTCATTTAAAGCCCACAATCATGCAGATCACATGGTATTGCTGAATCCTGCACCTGTTACAGAAGAGACTGAATCCATGCTGCTTGTTAAACGCCACAAAGTGGGCCTTTACTTGCTTAGCGACCCTTCACTCAGACGTCTATGTCTGCTGAAAATAAGGGAACAGGGAAGTGTTGTCCAGTGTAAATTACTCGGGGCATTAAGCCTGCTCATGAAATACAGATACTAGTCCATCCACTCTGCTTTCAGTGACCTCCATAGGTGCCCTTGGTCACATTCCACAGCCAGTGTTGACAGCTGTGCATGACAGCGTAGTTTGGGGTGCCTTTTTTTTTCCTCCCTTTTCAAACAGTACTTAAAAGAAACACACACACACAGACAGAAAATCTGCCAAGTGGTGACAGGAGTGTGGTCCACCCAGAAGTGATCCTTTTATTGTCTGATCTGAATTGAGTCTCCATTTCATAGCAGCCTTTAAACGAACCCAAATAAATACAATTAACTTTCAAATGCAAGAGTGTACACACACGCACACACACACACAAACACAAAGAACTCTTAATAAAAACAGCCATATCCAGCGTTCAAGAGCTTAAAACTGGCTGTGTTTTGATGTGTTAGTAGACTGTGATTTGGACAGAACAAGTACAATACGTTGAAATTACTTAAGTTAGAAAGGAGCAGAAACGTTTTGAGTCACAATCAGAATAGTATTCACAAATCTGCAGATGGCTCTTTGGATGTACTTCCTAAATTCTTCGTCAGTGTCTTTTTTTCCAATATGTCATGCAGAATCATCCACAGCGATACACTTTACAGTGGAGACCCAGTAACTGTTCCATATTGGTACATATCCACTATCCTATCTGTCACTGTTTATAGGTTAACACCAATAGATGAAGCCTATCTTATTTTCAGAATCCACCTGCCTGTGCTGATTTCATGTTAAAGAAATGAATGTTCAAACAAGTAATGAAATTACATTGCAAATGAGGAATGAAAATACCATGTGATTTCATAATAATATATTACAGCTTTAAAAGTAAAGAATGTGCTTTTCCAGGTTTTGTGGATCACTATCTGGGGGACTGTGTCATCTTATCACTTGCCAGTAATAACAGTTTGAAGTTTGACTAAACATGTTCCAGAAAATGTTTGAAAATTCCTGAGCCAAAACGCTGCTCTTTAACGTTTCAAGCCAGCCAGTATCTCAGTCCAACCTGATTTAACAGCCCATGAATTACTTTCTTTCCAACTAACACTGTCGTCACTGCTGAGCCCTCCAGAACACTTGGCAAGGATTTATTCTTAAGAAGCGTATTATACTAGAATCTAATCTCTTGCTAATTGTGTTCTAGACATTGTTGTCGAATGTTGGTTGATCTGTTCGTCATAGTCTGACAGTCGCAATGAAATCGAGATCCCCCATAGATTCTGGCAGCCTTTTTGTGTTGTGTCAAAAATATCACCATTTGCAGTATCTCAATTTATTCCAATGTGCACTTTAGAGGGAATTATGCTCTTTTGTTGTTGCTGCTGTCATTGGCCTCAGTATTGAAGGCCGAGGGAGTATTGCTATCATGGATTTTATCTGTGCTCCCGCTGTATAGTGTGCAATGATCCTGCACAAACTGATAGGGTTAATGGTATGTAGTAAACGGGGAGCCCCAAAACTGTAACGTTAGCTGCAGTTTCCCACAACACCTTATTTCCTGTGCTCTGTGACTCTAATCATTGGAAATGACCTCCTCTCCTTGCCCTACCTTTTCATTTCTTTTCCCATATCTTCGATCCAATTGCCGTTTACTGACCTGTCATTCTATAAGATTCCTCATTAGTCGCTGCTTTCCATTGGCTGTCAATAATCCTAGTTATAGAGCATGAATCACTGAATTCACACCGTAGCCTCATTTGTCCATAAAACATTAGTTCTTACCCAAACAAAACTAAAATTGCATATCGTTCGGAGCACAACAGCACTTTAACTCTGTACCTGTTTTAAAGATTCCAATTGAATTCCAGTGATTCAATGAATATTTAAATAAGGTATCAAATGGTGTTTGAGCAATTGAAAATATGCTATTTGCCTAAATGCCTTTAAAACCCCTGGAACAGAATGACAGGCAAGATATATAAAGGCACACTATTGTGTGGATTTTAACATTTTCACAGCATTCACAGACTGTTTAAGTGGACTAACAGAATTAATGGTGCTTCCATAATGGATTAAATACTTCAGTTAAACTTTGTCTACCTTTTTTAACAGCCGTTGTTTGAAAGGCGAAGGCAGAGGAACGTACCCTGCAGTATTTTCTCTCACTCTGTATGCTTTGCCCAGTCCTGCAAGTGGTACATTTGTAGTTCCTTTGGTCACGCTGATTGAACACAGGACCCCATTTGTGAAAACTGCACTCGTGGAATGACACCGTCTTTAACCCGAGTGGTTTGATTTATTTTTTTAATAAATTACTTAAGCACATTACATATATTGAATCTATTCATTGTATTGTTTACTTGTGTTTTTGGAGAGATGGGTGATGCCTTACATTCCTAGCTGCCCAGGGTTTAGACTGTTTGCACTCTCAACTTTCCTTTCCTTTTTGTTTGTATGTGTATTCTTTTCAATTTTCCTTTAATTATCTGTTTTACTGTCCTTACAGCTCCGTTGTCCGAATAATACATAACCCCAGTTGTGATATATAGGGTTTCAAACTCATTCTGATTGATGCTTTTTCCAAGCTACACTTTTATTCTCAAGTCTTGTTAGTTGCTTGTAGTGGGGACCTTTAACTTTCATAATGAGTCACTTTCTGTTTAATATACATTTTTTAAATATTTCATTTGCATTTCACATCAGGCTTAAAATGGCTCCTAATCTCCCATCTTCCATATGTTTGCAGTTCAAGATGAAAACCCATCAGCCCTGTCGCCCAAAAAAAAGCAGCGAAATGGAGGTATGCGAAATTCACCCAACAGTTCACCCAAACTGATGAGGTAAGACAGTTTAAAGAACTCTTGTGTCTAAAGAGAAAGAGAGAGAGAGGAGTGAGCGAGCAAGAGAGAAATGCTTAAAGGCTGAAGTATTTATTCTGTCAGCCTGTCAGCAGTTAATGATAGAGCTGAAAAATTTCTGTCATGAAAGAGGGTAGGAAAAGCTGTTAGAGAAAACGCAGCCTTTAAAGTCTCAGCTGTCACCTCAACCTGTCCGCATGTACTTCTTAAACAGCAATGGCACTAATGACAGCAGTAACCAATCAGAGGGACTCATACGGTTACTTTGCCTCAGGCTGTTCACCGTTTGCGCAAAGCCCTTCGAGTCCTGTTTTCTGTACTTTTGGCCATATGTGCAATGTGGCATCGCAATGAAAAATGAACCCAAATTTTTTGCATTCCTTTTATCTTGTCTATTTACATTAATTTGGTATTAATTGATTTTGACTTAGAAGTAGGAAACGAAAGCTAATAATTGGTGGGGTAAGGTAGGAGGAGGGTTGTGATGGGTGCTGTGCTGCTCCTGTGTCAAAGATTAAAGTGCGTACAATGTCAGACAAGTAAACTGCTTCATCCATTTAGCATATAAAACAATATTACACAAGAATTGCTTCAGGTTTACAGAAACTCTAAACATTTTACCGATGAGCAGAGGGTCCCTGTTTACCATGTAAAATATGCATCAGCCCTTTTGATCTGTATGCAGTAATAATTCTGGAGAGCAAGTTCTGCTGTTCTTGTATGCTTCAAAGCTGTGCTGAAGTTTTGCTGCTGTAGGGTACTCCTTTATATTAGTGGCCCTTGGGTAGTGAAATGACAGGTCGTCTATGCTTGGTGCGGCTTTTTTCAACTCATAGCCCTCAGCAAAACATAGAATTACTGATAACAGAGTCACCGAACCCTTCACAAATCCTTTTCCTGTAGATATATTATACCTTAAATATTACATATTTTGGAATTACAAGATACATTTTATAGGCAATATTAAGTATTGATTTAAGTCAGCCTAAGGGGTGCTTATTGCACAAGGGTGAATAAGCTGGTATGTATTGTATCATATATGGTTTTTGCAGGCGCATACGCCTCAAGGCCTTTGTAAATAAGTAATGATCAACAGTTTGGATGTGGGTTTTAAAAAGCATGCCTTTGTCAGTTTGCATGATGGGAATGGGAAATTTCAAAGAGCAGTCTGCTTTCATTGCCTAGTGGAGTGGGACTGAGCAAGAATAGTCATCCCCTGCTAGTGCTGTCTAGTCAGCATCACATTGGAATTGCTAAACGCAGCTTGAACACCAAGCACAAAACTGTTTGAGCCTTCAGTATAACAAGTTCTAACGAGTGCCAGTCTGACATTCTTTACATGAAATTAATACCATTCTGTTGGATTTCAGAGGGTCATTGGATACTTGCTTCTAATTGTAGTCACTGAATGCAGGGTCTATTAATCACAATGCATTTGTTCAAATCCATCAGAACAGAGCATTACGGTGTAACAAATGTTGTAGTTATTCCCTGTGAGTAGCAGCATTCAACAAGAGTTTGCCAGTGACAGGCTGCAGTGAGTGACAGTTGGTGAAAGATAGCTATCTTGGCGGAGCTTTATTGCGCCAGTCAAGACAGTCAGCAAAGATTGAAGTGACAGAGGTCCATTGACTAAATCATGAAACACACAGAGCGTCATGAAATATTCAGCCATGGTGTAAAATCGCTAAACGGTTTTGCAGTTATTAGCACCTGCACTGACTGCATGCATCTAGGCGACGAACATTTTAATAGACAAATGTTTTGTCATGATGATTGTGAAGGACTGAGAATATGGAATGCAGAAAACGAGGGGGGAAATTAAATAAACATGCGAGGTTTCGAGCAGACATGACTGAAGTGCCAAGCAAGAAGCAATATTTTGTCGGATCTGCAGAAAATATATCCCCATAATGTTACTGGATGGGATTGTGGTTTTGCTTCTGGCTGTTGCTTGAGAGTCGGCTTGGTTAGTGTGCACTCATAGTACATTATCCACAATTTTTACTCGTCCTTAAACTGTGTGGTTGGATGTGATGTTCCAAACAGGCTCTTGCTAGTCACAAATTTGATAACACATTCTTGGCTTGTTACAGGACACCATTTCCAGTGACATATTTGTCAGTAAGTGACTAATAAAAATAGGCTGAAAAAATACAAAAATTAAATATAGAAAGAACAGAATTAGTAAAATGCTGCCTAAATGCATTCAAAGAAAGTTAATATAAATCCTTGTAGAGTAACTTCACTCTTCTCTCCAGTTTTTAAGCCATTGAAGTTCTGAGGTTACTGTCAACCATATGACCCTGGAAAGGTGCTTTCACCTGCTGTCTAATTAATTCTGTGTATTAAATGTTCTCAAATGTCTGCAGTGCTCACCTCAGACTGGGTTACATGAAGCATCACATTACATAGGGGAGCTATGAGCACTGAACAACAGCACTACGTGAGGGGGCCTGCAGTTCAAAAAGTACATTACATGGAACAATTTCAGGGTCGGGAAAGGACTCACAATGTGAGACTTTCCAGGTGAAAGGGTTAAACAGCCAGTCCTGTTTGTATCTATTGAAACCTTAATTTTTTTTTTAAGAGGCCGAATTAACACGGCTAAATACGTATTCCATCATTTACTGATCATTGCACTGGAGTTTTGATATTTTCAAAATTTAGTTGTTCCCAAAAATAATGATTTATTTCTCAAAATTTATTTACAGATTTTCTAGTATCTAAACAGGGTTTCTGTGTGCATTGAAAATTCTGGAAACATTTCTTAAGTGCAACTTATGCAGGTTGAAATAAAGGTTTGTCACAGGTGTAATTACCCTGTAAGTGATGGAATTTGAAGTAATGGGGATTCTGATAGAGTTTCAGCTAGGTCAGGATGAAAAGGGGTTTTTAAAGCTCTATTGCTGACTATTCAAGATAGAGACTTGGGATGACAGGTGGTGGCGAATGATGGATGTGCAGAATGCAGTGAAATGTTAGAAGTGCAGGCATTGATGGCCAGGTGGCAGCTGCTGAAGACCACTTTTATACTCAGTGTTCTTCAGAAGAAAAATCATCTGCTCGCAATGTAGATGTAAATTAATCAATCTGCTCCGAGCTGACATCCTCTGAAACTTTAATGGCTTCCCGTTTTCAAAAAAGCAAAATATGATGGGGGTAAAATTGCTAAAATATATCAAGTGTACCCTGTTAAAGCTTTTATTGCACAGAGAACAGCATCGGAAGTTGTATGCGGTAAAAGCCTGTAATTGGCTTTTCATCTTCATGCCACTCAGCCAGCATGAGGCTCTGTCTCTATCTATTTCACCTCATTGCAGCAGTTAATGTCTGCCTTTTGATCATTTTTTGGAAGAAGTGCAAGGAAGGTGGGGGTGGGGTGGTGGCTGGAGTAAGTACTGTAGTAATGGGATTGCTTGTAAATGAAATGACTCGCATTCACCAAGAACGTTCCTGGCCAGCAGTAACTTGTCAACTGGTCAAAGCAGATTGAGTGAGGTGTCAGGCTGACGGACAACTCTTGTCTTGGTTCTCTTGTCTGTGCAGGCACGACCCCTTGTCAATTCCAGGAAATGATCAGATAGAAGAAATGGACGCCAATGTGAAGAAATATGATTCCACTGGGATGTTTCACTGGTGCCCAGCTAAAGAAATGGAGAAGGTCATTCTGGTGGGTATCACAAGCGGGTTGTGACCTTGGATGGTGCAAGGTGACGTGACTCCCTAATCACTTGTAATCGACATTTCATTTAGTGGAATCTGACAAGCATATATGCTGCACTTTTCAGTATCTTGTAAGAGCAAAAGTGACATGTTATTTTACAAACTGCCATCAACAGCCCTGAACCTCATTAAGATCCACTGTCTTCTGATCAAACCACTGTTTGCTGATTTTGACTAACTTAGCAGTATGACAAATCAGATTCTGCTTCAGTAGGAACCAGTCCATATCTTTTGAACGAAGTTGACCGCTCTCAGTTTGAGACACTAAAATAACATGCATTGGCTATGGGTAATTCATTCAAATATTAACAAGGTTCAGCTAGTTAGACAGCCCCTAAAATATTTCAACCATACAACTACAATTAGAACCGTAAATTTGCTATTTAATTGCAATCAGATCAACAAACAAAGGTGGGTATTTCTGCATTTAAATGCCTGGTTGCCTATCCACAGCCAGTCCTCAAAATGATGCTGCATTCATTGATTACATAAATGCCACTTCTCATTTGTAAAATCACTATGCTGATTTGCAATAATGTGGCAGTTCTGCTTTGAAATACATGCTAACCTGCGCAGTCTCTGCTGGAGATTTGATTTCTTCACAGAGACCAGCTTCAGAGCCTGTTTGACAGGCAGGCCTGATACAGAGAAACAGCAATAGTGCTGGGTTGTAAGGTACCCAACGCACCAGGATTTGCAGTCAAACCAGCTCCATGCTTTCGCCCCCTAGCATACCTGAGTGGGTTTGTTTAATCCTGGCTGGCCATGTGAAGTGACACATGTCTCAACGAATCCTCATGAGTGGTGAAATCACGAGTGATCACTGAGTGGCCTCGCAAGTGGAGATATTTATTCTGTCTCACTGTCAGCCATGACTCTCTTTATAACACTGATGTGTTCTCATCTGTAAGTAATGAATTCTTGCAGTTATGTTATCATTCTGTTCCATTACTTCTCTGTTCTGAGTGCTCCCTATAGCTTCCTCCTTATTTTGGAATAGTGAAATGATTTCCTGAGTAGGAGAAAACCTAGGGAAAGCACTGTCTATCTCCACACGTATTGCCAATGTTTTTAATATTGTTTACTGCAATTATTAAATTTGTTAAAGAAACTTGTTAAGCATAAGAGTAACTTCAAAATCTCTGATATCATATTGATACAGGAATGCCAGTGAAGGAGTTTGATTCATTCTATTTCCTTCTGTCCCAGTGATTCAGCTCGTCAAAACAGCATAAAGTCCATTTGGGTAACAATATCATCATGGACACTTCCCATACGACTATAAGATGTAGGGACAGAAAGAGGCCATTCAGCCCTTCAAGTCTGTTCTGCTGTTCGACAAGATCATGGATGATCTGATAATCCTCAACTCCATTTCCTGCCTTTTTTCCATAACTCTTGATTCTGTTACTTACAAATCTATCTATCCCAGCCTTGAATATACTTAATAATAGTCTACAGCCCTCTGCAGTTAGGAATTTTGTAGATTCACTACCCTTTGAAGAAGAAATTCATCCTCATTTCTGTCTTAAATGAGCAGCCCTCTTAAGATTAAGCCCTCTTAAGCCCTTGTAAGATTATGCTTTCCGATCCTAGACCGTCCCACAGGAGAAAGCAGCATCTCCACTACCCTATCAAGACTTCTCATAGTCTTATATGTTTTAATAAGGTTGCCTGTCATTCTTCTAAGCTCCAAGATCAACCTGATGACCCTTCTCTGGACTGCTCCAATACTAGTATATCCTCCCTTACATAAGAGGGGGAAAAGCTGTTCACAGTATTCTAGGTATGGGCTAATGAGTGCCTTGTATAGTTTTAAGCAAGAACCACCTATTTTTACACTCCAGTCCACTTGAGACACTAGTGCATGTTTCATGAACACACTTCTAGCTAATTACTTTCCGTGCATCTTAGACAACTTCCAAATTAGCACTCGTGATGTGGAATTTGCACACACAGGTTGATGGGAAGATTCAGCTGTGTTGAGGACAGTGATCACTGAGCATTCCCACTAGGGCGGGCTGCCACTAGAGGTCACCAATCAGTCAGGGCCATTTGGAATTGGCATAGCTGAGATCCCACTTGGTCAAACACACCCGAAGCAATTTACAAATCCCCAGAAAGTTGCATTGTGCTTTCATAAACGTGGAGCTACCATTTTTAAACTGATTTCTTCCTTTCTGAATCCTCTGACTTCTACTCTAGCTGATGGCTGTTGAGCCCATTCACACTTCACCCAAATGCCTCTTCATTAGCAAGGGTTAGCACCATATTCCGAACTCAGGAGAACCATCCATGGCTGTTCTCACTTTATGTCCACGTGGAGGTGTTCTCCAGTGGTGGATTTCACTGGTTGAACTTACTCTTCTGTATCCTAAATGCAGAGAGGGAATTTTCTCTTTACTTCAAACATGGCTGAGATCATCTGACTAAGTTCAGGCCAGAGATTTGTACTTGTGACCCACTTAGTGAGTTCCACAAAAGAGAATGCCTTTGGCTATTTGTCTGCATCACTGCATCAGAGAAGGATTGGAGTGTAACAGTTTCTGTTTGTCATATTCAATGATCAACTACTCACTGGTGCACCAATGTTATCATGAATGTAAACAGAATGAATAATAGTTTTGAAAGGACAAACCATTTCAAATACTCAAATGCCAGTATTAAAGTACTAATTTCAGGAGGGCATACCCACCAACACAGTTGATGTGTAATATCAGAGAAAGTAATGCTGCCTGAAAGTATTTTTATGTAATCAGAATGGCATTGATGCCATGAGCTGAACAATGATAGCAAACTGTTCACTGCTATGGTATTGTTGATACTCAACCATTAATCATCTCATTGGATTTCTGCTGTCCCTTTGCACACTGATCTTTTATTCACTGCACAATGTGTAATCTATCACAAATTGTCTTAAAAATGATTTTCTGATGATACTTTGCCAAATCAGACAAAGTAAGGAGGAGATTATGGCTTTGTAGTGAGTTAGGTTTCAATTCTGTTCTTTGTTTGTATTTATTTGCAATTTCGTTCTTATCATAATTACTTGTCATTCAAAATGTTTTTTTTATTTCTCTTTCTCCTCTCTCTCTCTGTCTAAAGACAATTGTTTTTACTATGCTGCAGTCAGTGGATTACGCTGCAGCTGCAGTAATTGATGTAGGTGTTTATGTCACTGAACTTGGATAATTTAGGCTGTTTGATCATGGGGACTGTTACAAATCTGATCATGGCCCCATGCTGTCTCCATGCCTATATTTGCTTCAGTGAAAAATTCAGGGCCCTTTCTGGGCCTGTCAGTATGTTGTCAGCATGGCTAATGGAAAAATGGTCAATGCACTCACGTGACATTCTTTGGCCTGCTCTTTCAGTGGCAGTGATAAACTATTTACTGGAAATGGCAATGATTTTTCACCCCTCAATCCAGGGTTACTGCCATAAATTTGTATTTTACCCTTCACTCCCTAAATTGATATCAGCTTACCTGAGCTAGGCAAGAGATAGATATTTTCTAACCTGTTCAGAGATGTGGTTACACACCTCTGAAGCAGGTGGGGCTTGAACCTGGGACTGCTGGTCCCTGACAGCTGGGTACTGAAAATTGAAAGCTTCCATCCTAATGACTAGTCAATTAATTGAATTAAAAGGACTTAAGAGAATGATCTGAAAGAGTCAGTGAACTTTTTTGCTGTTAATACCAGTGATTTGTTTGTTAACATTATTGTCTTACCAACTTAGTATTGGGATTAGTCTTCTTTGCCTAGTTGTTAGGTATAATGTGAATACAAGTGAATAGTTATAGCCGATCATTTTAGATATTTTGAATCAACCTGTTCAGGTATGTTCTGACGCGGCTGTGGAGATGGTTTTTGTAAACATTCTGTTGGTCAGAAATGTCATTACACACTTCTGGTCCAGGCAGGACTTGAACCCGTGCCTCCTAGCTTAGAGATAGGGACACTACCATTGCACCACAAGGGCCTGTAGCAAGCCATTTTAT
>NW_025968015.1:0-16913 GCF_021869965.1 Rhincodon typus
TCTATCTCCTGCTGCCAGCTGGGTGGTCTATAGTATAATCCCAGCATTGTGATTTCACCCTTCCTATTCCTGAACTCTACCCATAATGCCTACTGCTAGATACCACCAGCATGTCCTCCCTCAACACAGCTGTGATATGCTCCATAACCACTAATGCTACTCTCCCACCTCTTTTGCATCCTCTCAGTCTCATCTAAAACATTGATATCCCAGAACGTTAAGCTGCCAATCCTGTCCCTTTTTCAACCATGTCTGTGATGGCAACAACTTCATAATTGCATGCATGAATCCAGGCTCTAAGTTCATGCATCTTGCCTGTTATACTGCTTGCATTGAAGCAAATACAATCCAAGCCTCCAGTTCTGTTGAGCTCAGCAAACTCTCCCTGACTGCTCTTCCCCTTAGCTATATTCGTCTTAGACTCAAGCCCTTCCCCAGTCTCTGTACTTACTGATCTGCTACTCCAGTTCCCACCCCACGTCACATTAATTTAATCCCTCCCAAGTAGCACTATCAAACCTCCATGCCAGGATGTTGGAGTCCCTCCAGTTTAAGTGTAATCTGTCCTTCTTGTACAGGTCCCACCTTCCCTGGAAGGCATCCCAAATGATCCACATATCTGAAGCCCTCCCCACCCCCAGACCGGTTGTTTAACCATGTGTTAAATTGTGCCTCTGTTCCTAGCCTCAGTAACACATGACACGGGGAATAATCCTGAGATTACTACACCAGAGGCCCTGCTTTTTAGTTTACTACCTAACTCCTGGTATTAGCATTGCAGGACCTTGTCACTCTTCCTACCGATGCCATTTGTGCCAATATGGCCAAGGACTTCTATTTCTTTACCCTCCGATTAAATGAATGATACATTATTAAACACTAATTCTACTACTAATGTATACAAGGATAATTTTTGATAATTTAAAATTCTTTTGGGAGGTGGACATTGTTAATTCATTTATTGTTCACCCCTAGTTGCCCTTGAGAAGGTAGTGGTCAGCTTCCTTCTTGAACTGCTGCAGTCCATGTGCTGTACATAGACCCACAATGCCCTTTGGGAGGGAATTCCAGGATTTTGGCCCAGAGACAGTGAAGGAATAGCAATCTTTCCAAGATAGGTCGTGTATGACTTTAAGGGGAACTTATGGGTGGGGGTGTACCATATATCTGCTGTCCTTGTCCTTCTAGATGCTGGAGATTATGGGTTTGGAAGGCGATTCCAAATGATCTTACTTCTAACAATTTCTTACAATTCTTTGGTTAAAGGAAGTTTAACATAGCTAATTAACAAATGGGGTTACTGGAGGTTTTGGTTCAGTTAGTATTATTGCATAACTAGATGAACATCAAAATGACTATTCTGGCACAGAACTGAAATTTATTTTTAATTTGTCTGAAACCAAACCAAAGTTACTAGAACTTCAGATACTACAGCAGGTCAAACCAATTGGTGTAAGATAAATTTTAACACACTGCCTCCTCTAGTTCAACAGCTTGCTAATAGATCAGCATTGCTCTAATTCTGGCCTCGTGTGGATTTCTGATTTCCTTTGCTTCACCATTGGTGGCAGTACCTTCATTATAGACTGGGATTCTTTCCCAAAAAATGCTCCCTTTTTGCTCCTTTAAGACAGTCTTTAAAAATTTTCTACTTGACCTCCTTTCCTAGAATCTCCCTGTGTGGCTCAGTGTCAAATTCTGTGATAACGCTTTCTTGAAGTGTGTAAAAATATTTTACTATTTTAAATGAACATTGTGGCTAACTGGAACTATACCTTCATAATAAACAAGCACCGTTTGAAATAATTTTGGAAAACTACTATCTTCTGGTATTTTAATCAGTTTCTTCTTTCCTCATGTATACATTCTCACATTCAAAGGGATTTGTCATTTTATAATCAGAAGAAACAAATTTAATGAAATGTAAACAACATATCAACAGAACATCAATGTGCGAGCCAAAGAACTTTCATCAAAAGATTGTGTGCATGGTCAATTGGATAGGATTGAGCTCAGCTCTGCTGTCCTCACAAACAGCCTTCAAACACTTGCTGTCTAGATTAAAATGAGCAATGACTCCTTGACCAACGACTGCTTGGATGAGATAGCCAAGAGATTTAGCTAAAAGAAAAAAATGTGTCTCGAAGACAGTCAGAGTCATACGGCATGGAAACAGACCCTTTGGTCCAACTAGTCTATGTTGACAACGTTCCCAAACTAAACTAGTCCCACTGTTTACGTTTGGCCCATATCCCTCCAAACTTTTCCTATTCATGTACTTATCCAAATGTCTTTTAAATGTAGTAACTGTACCTGCATCCACCACTTCCTCTGAACATTCATTCCACAGACGAGCCACTCTCTGCGTAGAAATGTTGCCCCTCATGTCCTTTTCAAATATCTCTCCTCTCACCTTAAAAATATGCCCTCTAGTTTTGAGCTCCCCGACTCCAGGGGAAAGACCCTTGCTGTTCACCTTATCTATGCCCCTCATGATTTAAAGAACCTCTATTAAAATCACCCCTCAAACACCTACGCTCCAGTGAAAATTGTTGTATTGTTATGACTCAAACCCTTCATTCCTGGCAACATCCTGGTAAATCTTTTTCTGAACCATCTCCAATTTAATAATATCTTTCCTATAGTAGGGCGAGAAACAACCAGGATGACTTTGAAATGTTGTTTTCACATTTGTGCCTGAAGTATAAAAAGTTATATAAACAATGCTTTTAAAAATATTTTTTTAAAAGTCCTTTGGAAAGCTGACAGTTGACTGATGAATGAATGTGAACACATTGCAATGGGTTTTCTTTGAATCTGGGCAGATTTCTGAATCATGCAAACTTAGGATTGCTAATGTCTCACATCTAATTCCAGGAACTGACACAGAGTATCAGGGTTTCACCAATGCTTTAGATTCCACAATGTTGCTACACAATCAAGGCTCGGTTGCGCTCAATCTATCAACAGAAGAAAGCATACAACTCTTTCACTGTACTGTCAACTGTAGGCTTCAGATGCTCCAACAAATGTTCTAATATCTGTGTGTGTCAGTGTGATGTTAACCAGTCAGATAAAATGAACAGCCCCCAAAAAAAATTAAGATGATAAATGGAACAGTAGCATGGTTAAATGCCTTCCAAGCTGTAAAGCTTTCACTATTTTATCCATTCATTAGTTTGTTCATTCATACATGCATGATACTCAGTTTTATCATATTGAATGTCTCTTTCAACAACAGCTGCTGTCAGACTATGATGGAACTGCATAAAAAAAGTATGAAATAGATGTTTGAAGTGTCAGTGTTAAAGCATAAAAATGTGGCAGATATTTTATCTTTAAGCCTATAATTGTGTAGATAAACAATCTAAAAATTAAAGGGAGAACATTTCTTTCCTGTGAAAGTTTTAACGTGCCTGATTGGAAATTCTAAAGATATTGTACTTGTTTGAACTGCTGGGGTTATTTCACCTAAAAAAAAATGTTGTTTTAACGTTCTTTTCTAACAGTTATGGTAACTTGTGGGCTTTAGGGAATCATTAAACCAACTTCAGCTCACTCACATTGAGCAGAGTGCTGCCAGATGCACTAAACTTTAACCACAAGGGAAATATTACTGAATTCATGCTGTTCATAAATACTAAGATGGTAGAAAGATGCAGTTTCTCACTTGAGTTTTAATCAAGGAAGCACAAACCAAAACAGTGCATCTTTTGTTTTCTAAAATACTCACCCACAACTTTACAAACTGAATGACACAAATTCTACCTACAAATTCTGTAGCACCACTCCTGTCTGAGCCAGATGTTTGGGTGTTGTAACCTCACAGTAAGACTGAAGGACTTAAAACTAGGTTGCTGCAATGCAGTGCCACACTATGTTTGCTTTTTATAATGGGAAGATAACATGTCCACATTTCAAAAGTTGCTCATGCAGATTTACCTGCCAATAGTGCCAGCACAAAACCAGGCAAGTTTGCCATTTTGCTCTGTGGATCATAAATGCCAATTTTCATTTCCATTGCATCTTGAACATTTTTTGTTGAGATGCTTTGGAGGAAAGGGGACAGGATGCAAGCATTGCTGGCTATGCCCATTGCTAATTGCCCAGGGGGCTCCAAGAGTCAACCTCTTTATGTGCGTCTGGAATCACTGTAGGCCAGACTAGACAAGGACAACAGTTTTCCTTTCCTAAAGGACCAGATGGATTTTGCTGCCAGTTTCACAATCACCACTCAACCCTAAATTCCAGATTTATATTTTTCATTGAATTCAAATTCCACTATCTGCCATGGCAGTATTCAGATCCAGTTCCTTACACTGTTACCTGGGTCTCTGGATTAATAAACCAGTAATAATAGCACTAGGCCTCCACCCTCCATTTTGTTAAAAGCCAATTGAGGCCAGTTGTCAAGAGGATTTACCAGCCAGTGTCCAGGGCTGTAGGGGACAGTTTAGCTATTTGTTGGTAGCCTTGCAGCAGCAGACTGGGACCTGAACTGTAAACAGGTTTTGAGGTCCTGACTGCTTGTTTGGGTTCAGTAGCAGCCACATACACCAGGAGTAACTGTGCTTTAAGTGAATGGTAAGTCATAATTTATACTGAATAATCACTCTGACCCTGAAAATATAATTTTGTAAGTGTGAAGTCTCAATGCCTTAGAGAAACATACAAAAATTGCAGATATTTAAAACTTAATTTTCTAAGATAGTTTTATGATATTTAAACTTCACTCTTACTAGCATGTACACATTCCAACATTTATTCTACTCTCTCTAAACCGACTTCAATGTGAATTATTTTGAATGCTTATTACCTACTTTGCTGTCTATGAGAATTCTGCAATCTAATTGACTGATATGCTGCTGTTCACCTTAAGATGGTACTGAATTCAAAGGGATGTCAGAATTGAGAAAACTTACCCCCAGTAATTCCTTGAGAACAGTTTTTTTTGAGAGGTTTGGAGTAAGCATGACAAATTTGTCCCCAAAATCCAGGCCTTAGCCACAATTCTGAAGTTTTAGAACAAACCCACCAAAAATAAAAAAAAGTTTGTGCTTAGCACTTTCAAACTCAGACAGTATAAAAAAAGTGGCAAATTCTATGAAAATACTGAATGAATCTTCTACAACAAGCGAGACTTATACAACAAGTGGATATCAATATAAAATCCATTTAAGGTCGATGGTTTTTATTTGTATACTTATCAGAGTGGTGATCTAGAGAACCACCAGATCCTTAAAATAACTAATTGAATGGTCTCTATGGAGGAGATATGCAGCATGAAGCAGCAACTTTGAAACATTACAGTCTCAAACCAAATCAATTCAGCTGGTGTCATGTTTTATTTCAATTCATGTCAGAATTTGCAAAGGACAGCCAGTGTAATTATAGTGAAATAGGGGTAAGAACTTGGTCAACTAATTGACTGCATTTAATAGCATTACCCATTATCACATCATAGAACGTACACACTCCCTTATTCATAATTAGTATATTTTATCTGTAAAGAGGTAAATATTTTTTGATACATGTGTGCATTCTAATTATAGAATTCAGCAGGAAGCTTTTGTGAGTTTAAAATAAGAGTTTATTTATTCTCACACAGTTACTCTAAATTAACACAACACAGTCTCACATACACACACTCAAAATGATTGGATACAGGAAAAGTAGTGCACCTTTACAGAGTTAATTCAGTTTCTGATTTATGATTTTCTGAATGAGTTTGGTTATTTAAAGTTGAAGTGAGAGTCTTGTAAAGTGAAGTGTTCTCTAAGTTGCAAGTTTTATTGTAGTTAAATATCTAGGAGATTAGCTCTTGAATGAACTTTGAGATTGGAACAGGTTAAGTACTTTGCCTGTTTGATGAAGAAGTGAAGTGCTGGAAGAGATTGCAGAAGTAGGGATAGTTAAAACAAAACAGGGATATTAATGAATAATGGAAGTCAAGGTGGAATTTGGTTATAAGATTGTGACTTTAAGGTTTATGAATAAGATGTCCACAGCAATCTTTCTGTGGAATGACTCTTAGGACCTCCTTAATGAAACAATTGAGCATTCAATTGAGTTCCATTTTCAAAATGATGAGTAGTCAATTCAGATTGAGTGGTACAAATTCACATTGTCTAGCTCAGCAGATTGGATAAATTTCCTTTACCAGATTTTCACACAGACACTAGAACTATTAACCTAAACTACTAGTTTACAAAGCTGTATATAAAACTCTACACTCCTAATTGAAGGGGAGGTGATAGTGGTGAGTAGAGATGGTGGAAGGCATAAGGAGAAGGGATTGTTGAAGAGAGAAGGTTGGGAACACCTGGTGGTAGTAGGGAGGAAAGATGGTAGTTGTAGTGAGAAGCAATGGTAGAGAGAGAGGGTTTTTTTTAGTTGAGGAAAGATGGTGGCATATGATGGAAAGGGGATAATGGAGTGAAAGTTGGGAGATGACAGAAGAGGTGAGGAGATATGGGGTTGGTGATGAAGATAGATAGCATGGAGATAAAGAGAAATGGTGGGGAAATGAGAAGTGTTAGGGGGAATGAGATGGGGGTGGGAGGGAAAGTGAGAAGAAATTTGGAATGCAATCAGTTCCTTTAATTTCATTAGAAAATAAAACTGGTTATCCTTACTTGGTCTGGCTTAGATGGAATTCCAGAGTTCTCTTTGCAGAAGCCTAGTAAATCTTCAATTGCATCAAAACTGTTAGCAATGATTCAAGAAGAAAATCCATCACAACCACTTCCACTAGCAGCAAAAGCAGAGCAGTTAGCCACAGGCTGTGAAGCAATACTCACATCCTAGGAATAAGTTCTATTCAATGTAACACCAACAATGGTTGGAACCTTCCTGAGGCAGGGGGAAGTGGGGGTTTGAATGGCCAGCTGGGGAGAGGTGTATGTTGCCTCTTGTAAGGCAGACTTGCTGAGCAAACAGAACATCTCGCAGTGGCAAGGCCAATGGGGGATTTGCAATGGAATCAGGACATTGGGAGTGAAGGATACACCTACCAAGAACTATAGTCAAATTAGAGGTTAGCATCCTTTGCTTAACAGGCCCCAAGGTTCTAGGGCTGCAGGTAATAATATGGGGGGTAGGAGGAGTTTGTGAGATGTTAGATGGGTAAGGTCACAGCAAAAGGCTTGGGCAGAGGCTTGGCTCTCAGAAATCCAGCTTTACTGATGTTGAGTCCCTTGATCAGGCACTGAGTACCTTTGAAAGAGAGAGAGAGACCCCATCTTGAGGGAAATGACAAACAGGCTGTACACAATGCAAGGTAATGGGCTCATTACCACTGGTTTAATACCAGCAGTGGTGGGATTAGACTGAAAAGTGGTCATTAATTTGCTGCTTAAGTGCCTCAATTGGCAATGGTGTAGGCAGTCTGACCCTGGACCTTCATGTACTTGACTTAATTCTGACCTTTCCACTCCAAACATTCAACAACAGAGGGCAAAAGGGTCCATGCCTGTGTTTGAGATTTCTAAGAAATTTAATCACCTACCTTTCAGATATAAACTGGAATAAGTACTAAGCTAGTGGAAACCCGTTCAGCTCTTTGTTGTACCCCAGATGTCCAATTTTGATTGTTAGCAATGTCTTGTCTGCAGAATCAAATCCCATTCAACTTTTTTTAGTTGGGCACGTTATTGTAGTTCAACAGTTTATGAATTATGTAAGCCTGTGAATATATAATTTGCACAAAAGTGACCACTTGGGGCTTTTTAACTGTACTTGATGTGGATCCAGAACATTGAATTTTAAATACCCTGTTAGTTTTATCTTGGGTAATAGCAATTCATTAACAAGTTGTGCAAAAGAGCAGTAAGGCTGCTTAGGATTGGCCTGAAACTTTTGGAGTCACTGGGGGAGGTTCCTGTGAGAGACAAAGAAAACTGCATTGGGAATGTCAATAGGTAAAGACACCCTCTACTGCCCAGCTGCAGAATGGCACTGATGGTGTTTATTTTATTTGCCAGTGCTGAGTCGGTACTTGGTGAACTGGACATAAATCATAAGTAAATGTAACTTGTGTTTTAATATTCTAAAGTTTTATTGATGTTTTATTGACTCATATAGCCACTGAGTGGGTCCTTGTGTAACTTTTTTTAAACAACAATCCAGTCATTCATATTAAATTGAAGACAGTCCTCGAAATATTGTACATTTACCGTGGCTGCGAAAATGCTTTAAATTTGATAACCATGCACAATCATAGTAAAAGCATTAGAGAGATTTCATTTGGCATTTTTGTTGCTATGTAACCACCAGTCATTTATCACTTACTGAATCTCTATATCATGGAAGTTCAGGAAGTCCAGTGACAAATCCTGAAAAGAAATCACATTTAGTAAAAATATTTACTGTATGGGTGGAATTGGTGATTTTACTGCTATAGATCTGATACTAAAAATAATAATTCACATGTGAACAGCATGTGATACTGTTGTGATAACAGAGCTCCATGTTTTGAAAATTTAATGTCAAGAGTATTTTCAGGAATTACACAGATGTAATGGCGACACATTATACAGTGCATTTTTGTGGTAATCTTGGAAGAAGTTGGGTGCTCGACATCACCTAAGAGAGATTGCTGGAGTCTAAGGTCTTTTTAAGATTACTGTTTATTTAAGATTCTTTGGACTATTTAGACCCTTATACTTAGCTTGGATTTCTCAGAGAGCTCTCCATTGTGATCCCTTGCTTTACTACTGATGTAGCTTACTATTTACATACTTTAGTATTAACTCTTTACATCTTGCCCCAAGTTGCTCTCTTCATACAATATTTACATCCACCTGCATCCATACCACATTTTCTGTTTCACAAAGATGAAGGTTTTGATGGTTTCACCAATCTCCCTGCCCTTGTTTGTGGTCTTGTCAGGGGTGGTTGAGGATCTATCTTCTTCGAGGTTTCATTTGCAGTCAGTGAATATTGTCTGAGTCATCAGAGAATGTCAGCTCTTTGTTCATGCTGTCTTTAGACATCTGGACAGGTCTACTGTAATAATCATTTGGTTCACATTGAAGTTAAGGTACTCCTGTTCCTTACTACTTTTTCCTTTCCTCTTCCCCCAGAGCAGTGAGTGTTTATTGTACAAATTAATGTTCCCTCCATCGTCATCATTTTTCTGATGACTGTGTAATTTCTTGTAGCTTTCTTGGTAATTGGTAGACTTGAGGGTGAAATCACCTATTACTTCAATAACTTTTTCCTGTACAGGTACTGCTCTACTTCTTCAGAATACATCTGCTGTTTGATGCTTACCCTGAATGTATTCAGCTGTAACATCATAGCTCTTTAGTCTTCATCAGAATCTTTGTACCCTTGGTGGTATTTTTGCAATGTCATCAGGTTTGAAAACGTTACCAAATAAAAACCGAAAGAACTGCGGATGCTGTAAATCAGGAACAAAAACAAAGTTACTGGAAAAGCTCAGCAGGTCTGGCAGCATCTGTGAAGGAAAAAACAGAGTTAACGTTTTGTGTCCAGTGACCCTTCCTCAGAACTGATGGTGGCTGAGACGAACAGTCACCATTAACAACTACTCACCCTCCCAGGCTGATCGTTAGCAACTCCTTTGTCTGTCCAACTGTCTTTCTCTCTCTTTGGGTTTTATCCTATCGTTTACTCCCTACCCCAGCCACGTCTCTATTTTCTGCATATAAACTGACGTTTTCCTAGCCACCATCTGTTCTGAGGAAGGGTCACCGGACCCGAAATGTTAACTCTGTTTTTTCCTTCACAGATGCTGCCAGACCTGCTGAGCTTTTCCAGCAACTTTGTTTTTGTTCTTCAAAACACTACTGTTGGCTAATGGCTAATAATCTATTTTTAAAGTAAATTACAACTCTAGGATACAATCTGAAACTTTTATGCATGCCCATCTAGCTGCTTGTACTTCCTTTTCAATCTCCAATCACAGTATACTTTTGTTCCATTCTGTTAAAGATCAGTTTAGTCCTGATAAGCTAGAGTTTTTGATGTGGTAAGTATTTATTTTCTCAAAGGACTTCAGCCAATTTTCACTCCAACACCATGCCCAATACTGTCTGAGGAGTTTGTACGATTGTTCACTTATTTATTAGATTTGGTACAAATTTGCCAACATATTTGACAGTTCCAATGAACCTCAGCAGATCCATAGTGTGTTTGAGTGATGGAATCTTTGATAGCTGTGGTCTTCTGTGGGTCTGCTTTATTCACTGTTGCACAAACAAGATGCCCCGATAACCTGACAGTAGACTGTAAGAACTCTCACTTTTTTCAAAGTTAGTCCTGCTTACTGCCAAGTTTTCACTTTTGCCCTCAACCTTGTGTTCTCTTCGCTTGTGGTTGAACCATGAATTAATCTGAAGTATTGTGTACAAATATTGGTCTCCTTATTGTTGCATTCAATTCAGTTTCCTTGCTGCAGCTTGAATCGATATTTGCACTACTTTTGCTGAAGTCAAGTTTTGCCTGGAGATTCAAAACTCCAATGAGGACATGATTTCTAATCAAATCATCTTTTAAGTCCCTGAATTTGCAGTAAACTGATCGGTGACCTAGGACATCAATTAACGAATCTATGTTCTTCCCATCAAACTTTCGCTTCTAAACAAAAAACGAAAGAACTGCAGATGCTGTACATCAGGAAGAAAAACAGAAATTGCTGAGAGAAACTCAGCAGATCTGGCAGCATCTGTGGAGAGTAATCAGAGTTAACATGTTGGGTCAAGTGACATTTTCTTAGAATGAGCTTTTGCTTCTGTTTACTACATTTTGCTCCATGTTTATATTTTGTCAAATAATGAAGTGTGTATCAAAAGCTCTGAAAATCGCATTATAAGTTGTGGTTTTTCCATTTACACACAGCCTTGCTAAAATGACATCCATAAAGCTGCTGACTGTATTGAGAAGGATACTGACCTGGCCTTTATTTGCTTTGGTGCTAATCCTGGATTGTTTCCATTTCTAGTGAATTGTCAGTGCCTGTTCTGTCACTTCTTGGCTTGTCATGGGCTTTCCACGTGCGCAAAAGATTCTGGTAGCAAGGAGAGTTTGTTTCATAGCTTCCTCTCATCGTATCCCTGCAGTGCAGATAGACGTCATTCAGCACATCGAGCCTGCACCAATCCTCCAAAGAGCATCCCACCCTATACTATAACTCCACATTTACAAATTGTTAACCCACGTATCCTGCACACTGCAGAGCAATTTAGCCTGGCCAATCCACCTATGCTGCACATCTTTGGACTGTGGGAGGAAACTTGAGCACCCAGCTGAAACCCGTGTAGACATGGGTCGAATGTGCATACTCAGTCACCCAAGCTTGGACTCAAACCTGGGTCTCTGGAACTGAGAGATAGCAATACTAACCACTGTGCCACTATGCTGCCCATAGATGGCTGCACTTCTTTTGTTTCCCATTCACTGCGCTGCTGACTGTTTCTCAGTCACTTCGGCCTCTTCCCTCTGTGTTTCTCTTGCCGCTCTGTCCTGTTGCTAGGATTACCATTAGTGCTTCCCCTGCTAGGTCTTTCACTCACCGTCAGCATCTGTTATTGTGTGGCAGTTTTGGAAGTGGTTGGATGCTCTTGGAGTCATAGAGTTGTACAGCATGGAAACAGACTGTTTTATCCAATGTGTCCATCCCAACCAGATATCCTAAATTAATCTAGTCCCATTTGCCAGCATTTGGCCCAAATCCCTCTAAACACTTCCTATTCACGTAACATCCAGATGCCTTTTAAATGTGATAATTGAACCAGCCTCCACCACCTCCTCTGGCAGCTCATTCCATACACACACCACCCTCTACATGATAAAGTTGCCCCTTAGGTCCTTTTATATCGTTCCCCTCTCATCTTCAACCTGTGCCCTCTAGTTTTGGACTCCATTACCTTGGGGGAAAACATGATAGGTCAATAGAAAAGAAGAGGCAGACATTTAAGGGAATGTTTCAGAATATACAGGATAGATACATTCCAGCATAGATACAAGGAGAAAGAATGATTCCAAGGGTATGATTCAGCATCTATGGTTACGTAAAAAAGTTGACGATAGCATCAAACGTAAACAGAAAGCTCGTAATCATGTAAATACTGGTGGAAGGCCGGAAGGTGGGACAAAGGTAAGAAACATCAAAGAATGACCAAGAGATTAAAAAAAGAGGAAAGTTTAGAGTAGAAATGAAAACTAGCTGGCTATATAACTGGTAAAATTTTCCATAAATATTCCAAAACAAAAAATTAACCACCTGAGCATTGGTCGTGTACAATGTGAGTCTATGGAATTAATAAAGGAAAATAAGGAATGGCAGATGAACTGAACAGGTAGTTTGCATTGGTCCTCCCAACAGAGAATACAATTAACCTCCAGAAATAACTGTAAATGAGGAAAAACGGAAAGAAGAACTCAAGAAAAATGACCATCATTAGTGAAATGGAATTGAGCAAATTGTTATAACTGTTGACCATCGAGTCTTCGGATTCTGACGGATTTCATCCCAAGATCTTAAAATACCGGGTGGTGAACTTGTTGTTGCTTGGCTTTAACTTTCCAGAATTCCCTGGATTTATGGAAGTTTCTATTAGATTGATAAATTAGCAGATGTAACTCCTTAATTCAAAAAGGGAAGGTAATGAAAAGCAGGAAGTTACAGGTCAGTTAGCCTGACGTCTGTCATTGGAAAGATATTAGAAGCTTTTATGAAAGATGTTACACCAGGACACCTAGACAATTCAAGGTATTCAGGAAATGTCGACATTGTTTTGTGAAACAGAGGTCGTTTTTAGCCAATTTGTTTGGAGTGCTTTGAGGAAGTAACATGCTCTAGATAAAAGAAATCAAATGTGCTCAAATTTCCAGAAGGCATTTGATAAGGGGCCACGTCAAACATTAAAGTGGAAAACAAAAACTCATAGTTTAAGGCATGAAGAAAAGATTGGCTAGCTAACAGAAAACAGAGTAAATGGATCATATTGGCAAGTTGTAATGAGTGTTGTGCAACAGGGATTTGTGCTGGGACCTCAACTTTTTACAATTTATGTTATTGACTTGGATGAAGGGACTAAAGGTCTATTTGTTAAATTTGGTAATGACACAAAGATAGGTGTGAGAGTAAGATTGGAAAAGGACACACAGAGGTTACAAGATGATGTAGATAGGTCAAGTGAGTGGGAAAAGATCTTGGAAATCAAATACAATGTGGGACAATACAAAATTGTCCATTTTAAGTGGAAAAACGAAAAAGAAGCATATTATCAAAATGGTGAGAGATTGCAGAGCTCCATGACAGGGATGACCTGGTGCATGAATCACAAAAGGTTAGCATGCAGGTACAGCAATAATTAGGAAAGCTGATACAATGTTATCGTTTATTGCAAGGCGAAGTTAGTACAAAAGTAGGGTGATGATGATTGAGGTATACAGGACATTGGTAAGGCCACATCTGGAGTATTGTGCATAGTATTGGTCTTAAAGAAGGATGTAAATGTTTTGGAAGAAATTCAAGGAGGTTTACCAGACAAAACCTGAAATGGGTATGTTGTCTTACACAGTATCAGTGAGATGCCACTCTCTGAAAGACAATGACAGCAAATTCTTGGAGCTCCTCCCATCCATCTCTTTAATTTCGCTGGAGTATGGCAGAAAAGTAATTGATATGTATAAACTAGGTTCCCACTAGGCAACCAGTAAGAATGTGGTGGAAGAAGAGCAGCAATTCTAAAGGATTTGTGATACGGCCTTTCCTCACTATCTATGGCTGAGTAAAGATGATGTCTTTCTTCATTTCAGCACAAAGTGGTCTTCACTGATCCCAGAAAGAGGCCATCTGGTGACAGAATGCTGCAGCCACCTTCCCACCTTTAAAAAGCCTGCACATCATTGAAAGAACCAGTACTTTACCTAGCATACCTGAGAATTTCCAGGACCACAGCTTCACGCAGGCTCTGAGTGTATGACAAAACAAACAGGAAGGGTCTCTTCAGCATTGGTCTTGTGCCTACTGATATACTGCAAGAATTGTCACTATATAAAATATATTTGATCTTTCATTCAGCTTTACTTCAATTTAATGTATAATTGCATATCTTTTTGAGAACATTGTATGGCCTAACTAGCTATTATTTTGCATACAGTTTACTGAAGTTCCTGAAGCAATTAGTATAAATTGCAGCTATTGCTTTAATACTGTATTATCTTTCCCACCGCCCCCCCCCCCTTTATGAATGGCAACAGTGGTCAAAATGTAGTGATCAGAAAGAAATCTGGCAAATTCAGCTGAACACCGATCCATATGAAATAACAGATTCAGTGTTTCCCTGGATAAATCCCACCGTCCTGGAGGAACACTGTTCTCCTTACTGACACCTAGAGTAATGGTTGGCTAAATCATATTTTGCTAGACCTGTTGCCATATCATCATCACCTCACAAATCAAGAGGATTTCAAATGTGCTTTTTCATGGTTTATTTTTCTCTGTCTGTGAATTTGTTGAGATATTCAACAATACTGCACGGTAAATTGAGCGTATTCCTTCCTTGGCCATTTGTCAAATGTGTAATTGCCCCAATTGTACACCATAACCCCAATCTTAAGACAACAACCCTTCCTGCATCAATGTTGTAAAGCTTTCTCGTGCCATTTATTAAAAGTCCTCTTCACATATAAACATAGAAAATAGGGACAGGATTAGGCCATTCAGACTTTGAGCCTGCTTTGCCATTCAATAGTGTCATGGTTAATCATCCAATTTTGTACCCTGTTCCTGCTTTCTCCACATACCCCTTGATCCCATAGTCCTAAGACCTATAATCTAACTGCTTCTTGAAAACATTCAATGTTTTGACCTCAACTGCTTTTTGTGGCAGAAAATTCCATAGCTTACCACTCTCTGGATAAAGAATTTTCTCCTCATCTTAGTACTAAATGGCCTACCCTGTACCCTTAAACTGTGAACCCTGGTTCTGGACTCCCTGGTCATCAAGAACATCCTTTCTGTATTTATCTTGTCTAGTCTATTTATCCTGTTGTAATGTATACATTTTCTGAGATTTCTCCCCTCATTCTAAACTCCAGTGAATATAGTCTTACCTGATCTAGTCTGTTTTCATACACCAGTCCTCCCACCTCAGGGATCAGTGTGGAAAACCTTTGTTACACTCTCTCCAAAGCCAGGATATCCTTCCTCGGAGAAGGAGACCAAAACTGCACACAATACTCCAAGTGTGATCTCACCAAGACCCTATACAATTGCAGCAAGATATCCCTGCTCCTGTACTCAAATCCTCTTGTTGTGAAAACCAACATACCATTGGTCTTCTTCATTGCCCATTGCACCTGCATGTTTACTTTCAGCGACTGGTGTATAAGGACACCCAGATCTTGTTGCATGCTCCCCTTTGCCAATCCATTGCTATTCAAACAATAATTTGTCTTCTGCTTCCTGATTTTGCTATCACTGGATAACCTCACAGTTATCTACATTATACTTAATCTGGCATGCATTTGCCCATTCACTCCAAGTCACTCTGAAGCATCTCTACATCGTCCTCACAGCTCACACCCCCACCCACCTATGTGGGCTATTTTAGCTTTATTTTGCTGAGAGTATGTGACCGTATTAAAGTGGACATTTCTGGGAGAAAGACTTTGTGTTATAATTGTCACTGAAGTTTGTGTTTTATGAATTAAATTAATAAAATATTTTTGTTTTTCTGTGAGACTTGATTCTTTTTGACAGGTTTTAGCCAATCAGGTGCTCTTTTTATGAATATTTTATGTTATAAGTGGCAATTTCAAATCAATTCGTTAGATTTTAAAATGAGCCAACTATTTGATCTCAACACACTGGGGTTGATTCTGCATCTGGACCATCTGTAAATATATCAATACTCTTTGAAAGTAATATGTTCAATGATCACGTGTTGCACCTGGTCAATTTGTGATGAGGGGAGATTCAGTTATATCATTGTAGATTTCAATTCCTGAACTGAGGAAAAGCCTGGGAAGGCCAACATTCTTATGGCTATCAATCTTACAAACAGAAATAACATTATAACACACCAATCATACCTTCCTGGTCGGGGACAGCTGTAAAGAAGGAACTGGATCGCATGACCAATAAACAGGGTACACCTATTCACTTTCAGATTCATCTCGAGGATGCAAAAAGTTTGAATTGCCTCAGGCCAATTCTCAGTTTAGTTGTGAGATTTGCAATCTACTTTTTGTTTAAATTTGTTCACAGGATATGGACGTTGCTGGCTGGCCCACCATTTATTGCCTACCTCTAATTGTCCAGAGGATAGTTTGGACTCAGCCACATTGCTGTAAGTCTGGCATCTCATGTGGGACACTGACAGATTTCCTTCCTGAAAGTGAACCATATGGGCTTTGAACAACAATGTCACCACTGAGTTTGCTTTTATTATAATTCCAGACTTTATTTATTATAATGTAAGCTTCACCATCTGCTGTTGTGCACACTTGAACCCATGTCCCCAAAGAACTGGGCTGGGATTGTGAATTACTAAATTAGTGACAACACAGTCATGCCACGCCTCCCTGGGAATAATGCAAAACAGCAAACAGATATAAAAGTTGATGAGATAACAAGGTGTAGAGATGGATGAACACACCAGTCCAAGCAGCATCAGAGGAGCAGGAAAGCTGACGTTTCGGGTCTGGACTCTTCTTCAGAAATGGGGGAGGGGAAGGGGACTCTGAAATAAATAGGTAGAGAGGGGGAGGTGGATGTAAGATGGATACAGGAGAAGATAGGTGGAGAGGAGACAGACAGGTCAAAGAGGCGGGGATGGAGACAGTAAAGGTGAGTGTAGGTGGGGAGTTAGGGACAGGATTGGTCAGTCCAGGGAAGACAGACAGGTCAAGGAGGTGGGGATGAGGCTGGTAGGTAG
>NW_025968015.1:17313-17585 GCF_021869965.1 Rhincodon typus
GCTAACACTCCCCATACCCTCCCCAATCCGTGCTAACACTCTCCGTGCTAACACTCCCCATACCCTCCCCAATCCGTGCTAACACTCTCCGTGATAACACTCCCCCTACCCTTCCCAATCCGTGCTAACACTCTCCGTGCTAACACTCCCCCTACCCTTCCCAATCCGTGCTAACACTCTCCGTGCTAACACTCCCCCTACCCTTCCCAATCCGTGCTAACACTCCCCCTACTCTCCCCAATCTGTGCTAACAGCCCCCCACCGCCCTCCCC
>NW_025968015.1:17685-25000 GCF_021869965.1 Rhincodon typus
CCTCCCCAATCTGTGCTAACACCCTCCCCTATTCTCCCCAATTCCGTGCGAGCGCTTCCCCCGCCCTCCCCAATTCCGTGCCAACACTTCCCCGTGTCTTCCCTCCATTTTCACACTCACCCAGTTCATACTGAAGCTCTTCCTTTTCTCCCCAGTATTCTTGGTGTTTTCCCCATATGTTCCCACCCATCCCCAACCCCATTCGTCAATGATGGTAGTGTTCACCCCATGTCCCACTAACAGCGAGGTTACTACGCCCACCATTTCCTGTGGGCCAGGCCATGTCGACATGTTTCTCCTCACCAGCGTTGATATCCAACCACGTTGTAAAGCTAATGGGCAGGGACCCCAGAATAGAGTTGAGGGGAGAGGGCATGAAAGGGGAAGAGAAATCCATCCCTTTGCTGATTTTCAGCTTCAGGTACAAACATGCAGAGTGGAATCCAATAATGTCTGACTGTGCGAATCAAAGTCAGATTGTGTAACATGATTAAACTTTGCGACAGTTATTGATGCAGGATGAATGGGAGTGTGGCTACTCAATGCTTTCACTTGTTAGTGATCATATAATTCAAAGGGAAATTTAGAATACCTCATCAGGCAGAATTCAGAATTTACCAAATATGTGCTAACAATGCATTGCAATATGGAATGGCTGCGAGATTTCATTGTGTCTGCAGTGATAACTTCCTTACACCATTTATCGTTATTTTGCAGTTCAATAGAATGCATTTCTTCTTTAAGGACATGAAACAAAGAGAAGTGTGAATATATGTTGGCCACTTCATCAGCTACTAAAGAGCTCCAGGGAAAAATCAGCTAAAATGTTATTTATCAAGATGATAGAAAGCTTTGTTTAGTGCTGCCATCAAACACTGACCACCTTCCCTCCCCAGCCTCGCACACGCGTAACAATTAGTTACAGGATAGATAAACTAGAACAATCACCCCAATCGGATTCAAAGACATATGTGTCTGAGGCATTGAGTTATGTGATAGCACTGCACAGGTTAAAAGCAGCACCTCTATCCCATTCATGTCTAAATAAGGATTGTTGTTTTATTCCGTCCTCCACAACATTACCCACTTCCCTCCCCCAATACAATCCCTTCCCTGCAATTGAACCAATTTAATAGAACCTTATTCAAAATGTCCTAGATTTGTAAATGTACAGCCTGAAAGGCATTCAGACATAAACTCAAGATTGATGAAGTGGCTATTATAGTACACATCAATAATATGAAACCTCAGTAATTATCAGAGATTCAATGTCGTCGGAGAATCTCCTATTTATTTTAAAGTACAGAATCTTTCCACCACTGGCCTCAGGGTAAATATGATACACAATGAGCTTGAAAGAGCTTTCAGCTTTGCTCAGGTGGTTGACTCTACTGATGCCTGAGAGCTGTGGTGACAGATACTATTTATTTAGTGGCTTTGTAGTGAAGGCTTCACCCATTATCAGTACTGCGACATGATCATGAAGGGGGCAATTATTCACTGCGATGACATTGCCTTTGCACACCTGAGATTCTGTCAAACAGCCTGATTATGAATATACAGTTCCTACACTCTGCCCAATAGTCTTGCTTGATTGTTACAACAGAAAACTAGTCTTAGCCATTTAAATATCTCTTTACATACCTGGTGCTGTGTAAGGATGATCTATTTTTGAGTTTTGCTATCAATTTTAGTGTCGCCACCAGAGACCTGTCCATCAATGCTGCAATTAACCAGTGGAGCCAGTGTTTCCTGAAACTCATCCAAAATTCAAAGTCATGAAAATGCCATGCAATTAAGGTCCTCATGGTTGCCCTGGATAATGCCCCTGGTGTATATAATGGCATTACTGTCATCAGACACCATCTGAATAATGGTTGCTCACGGAAGCCAGGAAATTGATGTGAGAAGCCCCTGTGGCCACATGGACATCTCATAGTTACGTAACCCTGACACCCAGCAAGCGTCGTGCATCTTGCCCAGTGGATACCTATTTCTCGCTGGAAAAGACGCGTGCTCTGAAAAGTGCGAGGGTCTTTCAGCACAACATCCATTCAGTGTGGGTGTAAAGTCTGTGTAAGGTGGTTCATGAGCACTGAATTATCCAAGGCTTGAAAGTTTCATGTTGTGGTAACCTTCAAACGCTGCTGAATGAGTTTCCCCTGATCCAGGTGTTCTCTGCTGGTCATTGTGGAGCAGTTGGCACATGTTGGTCGCAGCTGATCAGGAGAAACAGAATCAGTAATATTAGATCTCCTTTTGATATGTGTACATGGGGGAGACCTGTTCATGCTATAGTCAGTAAATCTGTATCTGTTGTCCAATGTGTTATACTCACTCAACGCTGCTGTACATCCGAAGTGGGTCTCCTGGGGCATTGGCGTCATCGTTGCTGTACCCAGAGTGACCACTTGAAGCCCACTTTGCCAAGACCTTCCAGAAGCTCAGGGACCACGTTTGGGACCCCGGCCGATTGAAGATAGATTCTGAGTACTTTCTTTTTATTCCTTTTGTAACTCAAAATGGCACTGGATTGTGGTGACCAAATGGGGCAGCACGGTGGCTCAGTGTTTAGCACTGCTGCCTCACAGAGCCAGGGACCCAGATTCCTGGGCAACCGTCTGTGTGGAGTGTACACATTCTCCCCATGTTTGTGTGTGGTTTTGTCCCACAGTCCAAAGAGGTGCAGGTTAGGGTGGATTGGCCGTGCTAAATTGCCCATAGTGTTCAGGGATATGCAGGCGAGGTGGATTAGCCATGGGAAATGCAGCGATCGGGTGGGGGAGGGGTCTATTTGGGATACTCCTTGGAGGGTTGGTGCGGACTCATTGGGTCAAATGGTCTACTTCCACACTGTAGGAATTCTATGATGAAAACACTGTATCTCCCTCGAATTATGTAACAATAAAATCATTCACCATTAATGCGTGTTGATCAACTTCAACAGTCAGCAGCAAAAATAGTTGGGGGACTCATATTGCCATGGAAAAGCCCTCAGATACTGGTAGGAATTACTAGTCAATAATCCATGGAATACATGGAGAAAGCTGTGTTCAAAGCTGTTTTTCTTAGTAAACTATTAATGCCTCCTTGATGCTCTGCTGGATGGAAAGGGTAGTGTTGTTTAATGGGATCTGACTCTCCCAGGAGGGGACAGGTTGAGGCTGGCCTTCCTGATCCTCAGCCAGTTGAGGCCCTTCAGTTTATTTCACATCCCATGTTAACATGCGGAGCGAAGATGGACTTTCAGCTTTATCCTTTTATTCTTGAAGCTTTCGAATGGTGCCGGATTGTGGCGACATTTGAAGCTTTTTACTGTATTTTACTGTGTTGTTCACTGTAGAGTACAAGTGACAATAAATGATCATTTATTCATGCTTTAGAGTATTTTGACTGATTGAGTTTCACACAATGCCCAGGATAGACAGCAAATACTTTTTTTTTTTAAAGACTATTTATTTTCTTTAATTTTTTTGAAGCTCGCAGTAGCTTTGTTTTAAGCTTTAATTATTAACAATAATAAATTTATTAGACTAGAACAAGGAATAGTCAGTAAGGCCACATCTTTTTATAGTTGTTAAGCTTTTGGTGCAGTAGAAAATAACAGCTCACAGTGTTGGATAAATGACTGTTGTTGTTGTCGTTGTTGTTAATTTGTATCAGATATTTTACCATGTTATCTCAATTTGTGGAAGCATGGTTTTTCCATTGTTCTTCTAAGACTAATGAGCTTTTCTTTGAAGATTTCCAATAATTTGTGGTGATTTGAAAATTGTAGATTTAAGACTTTGAAATAATATCCAGAGATTTAGAAATTCAATTAATTGTTCAATTCCAACCCTGAATTTGAGTGCCTGGGTTACAAGTGGCCTCTGTTCTCGAATCGGTTGGTTTGTATGTGAGTAGGAACACAATGCAGGGCGATATATAGTAACCGTTTGTAAGTAGAAGAAAAGGTTAATGTGTTGGATCTTTAAAATTAATATTAATACACACCTTGATGGGACTGCATTCATAAATAAAAGCTTTCATAAGATGGATGTTCATAAATCAGGACCCCCCTGTATTGCCATTTCTTCATGTACCATAACAAATCACACTGCATGTTTCTATTTGAATTGACCAGCTTAGGTTCTTCTGCCATATCTGTTTCCCAGCCAATATAAGTGAATCATGTTCCAGATTAATTTGGATAATTATTACAAGTATTGTGTAATGTGACAGAATTAATTAAATACCTCAGAGTTGAGCCACCCCTATATAACAGCAACCACAATATGATTGAATTTTACAGACAGTTTGAATGGAGAAGATTGGGTCTAAAACCAGTGTTTTAAACATAAATAAGAGACATTATGTGAGCATGAAAATCAAACTAGCTGAAGCAAACTGGCATATTAGGCTAGAAAATAGATTCATAGAATCCCTATAGCGTGGAAGCAAGCCATTTGACCCATTGAGTCCATACTAACCCACAAAAGTGCAACCTACCCAGACTACTCTATAACTCTATACTGTATCCCTACTCTATAACCCTGCATTTCCATGGGTAACCGACACATCCTTGGACACTACGGGTAATTTAGCATGGCCAATCCACCTAAGCTGCACATCTTTGGATACTGGGAGGAAACCCAAGCAGACACTGAGAGAATGTGCAAACTCTGCACAGACTGCCACTCAAAGCTTGAATTGAACCCATGCCCCTGGCGCTGTGAGGTAGCAGTGCTAACTACCGAGCCATTGTGCTGCCCAGATGTATAAGGGGAGATTTAAGAATACACAGAATAAGTATATTTTTTGGTTGTGTTTGTTGATACCAGCACATGCACATTGTGCACCACTTAAATTCACACATGCACGTTTAAATAGGTCTGTGGATATGTAGCCTAGGAGGAATGAATGCGGCTCAGGAGATGGGGGATAGGGCCTGAAGCGGGCAGGAGGGGAAGGAGAGAGAACGAGGGAGCGAGGAAGAGGGAGAAGGGAAGAAAAGGAGGAGAGGTGAGGAAAGGGAATGAAGGAAGGGGAGAGGCAGGGAAAGAGGAGGAGTGAAGAGATGAGACGATAAGGAGGAGAAAGGGGAGAGAGGAGGAGGAGTGGTGGATGAAGACGGAAGGAGAGAGAGATGTTGGGGAGGAGAGGGAGAGGCTGTGGGGGAGAAGAAGAAGGTGGAAATGAGGGATATAAGGGGAGGAGGATGGAGAGGAAGAGGACAGAAGACCGGGACGAGTGGCAAGGGGCAGTTGTGTGGGCCTTCCATGTTCAAACCCGTATCCTCATTACCTCCAGCCCTTTCCTCACTCTTCACTCCCAGCTGCTGAACCCCATTTCAAAATCAAGTTTCTTCTCTGCACATGCTCAGTGTGGCCTTTGCGAATGACATCATTGAAAATTTGCTTGATGATGTAGCAGGTCTGGAATGGTGTGCATTCTTGGTTAGCCGCATGCCCAGTTGCTCACAGTTGCTGTCGTCATTAGACACTGCTATATTCTTATTGTAGAGTCCGATCTTAATCTCTCTCCTCAACTGAGTTTTGGTAACCTTCATGTTAAACAACTACCAGTGGTCTTTCTCTAATGAAAGAGTGGGGCTAAGGCTACTTTACTTTCTGACAGTGGTAATTTAATTGCCACCTGCTTTGTATTCCCTAATTTTGTTGATAATTTCACCATCTGCCGTGATGGGATGCAAATTCATGTCACCAGAATATTACCATCGGTCTCTGAATTGATATGAATAGGTATTTACTCTGCACTGATGATCACTTGAATATTCATCAGCCTTTTTATCCCTTTATCGTTGCTCACTCTTCGAATTCTCCTTCAGCAGATAAGATGTGTAAGTATCAATTATTAAGATCTATATCTCACGTCCCATGTAAGTTAATCACAGTTCTCTAACATCCACCCCAATGCCTTTCAGATGCCATTGCATGATCTCATATCACTTGACTTCAATGTTCTCAACTGCTTAGGGGAAATCTGTTCTTAATGCATAAATACACTAGTACTACACAATTCCCCTCAACCCTTTGGGAAAACAGTATATTCAACAACAATATGCAATGATAGTTCGGAGAAGAAATACATACTGGATTTTTAAATGGTAAAGAATAAACCAGTAGATGCCTTGCAGAAGGTAGGGATTCAGGTGTCTAGAAACACTGGGTTGGAGGTGAAAGTATAGTTGAACAAAAGGCACTTCAAAGCAGGGTTTAGATAGAAAGGCAGATTGATTTCAGGAGGAGTTCCAGAGAGCTAGGGCATATTGAACGAAAGAGCAGCCTTTGATGGTTGGTTGTGAGCAGTAAGCAGTGTCCGAGAAGCTTAGGGGCTTTGGAATGTACATCTGTACGAGATTACTGCTAAGCAAAACCATAGAGGGGCTGGAAGATGTGAGAAAGTATCTTGAAACTGGTTGTTAGTAACATGGAAAACAATTAACATGCCAAAGGTGGTGGGAATGAAAGGCTGAGTGCCGATGGCTATAAGGATGAGTTGCTCACTCAGTTGTAGTTATGTACAACTTGGCTTGTGGTTGCTGAGTATCTTCAGCACAATAAGCTGTAATATTTTACCTCTTTTTTATGTTGCACCATCTAGTATGAATCAATGGAATTCCTAACAGCTGAAGCGGATGGGCTCAGTCTTAGGAAAATCAAGGGAATCAAGCAAGATTCTTGGTTGAGGTGAACGCACATTGGCTTGAATTTCATTAGACAATCATTAGATTTTTGATCTACAAGACAGTCAAGGTTGGGGGTAGTAGATAGGAAGGACAATGAAGTTAAAGACATGATCTGATCAGACATGATCTTATTGTTGGTGGAGGAGGCTGAAGGGTCTGTATGGTTTGCTCCTTCTTCTATTTCTTAGATTTTAGCTAAGAAAGACCGGAATATAAGCGTACAGGTGCAATTCGGTGATTCTGAAGCTTTTATTTTTATTTTGCTTAAGTTACAGAGTTCCAATCTGCATAAATATTTCATTGTATACATTTCATGCACTGAGAAAGTGCAGAACAATTGCTTCAAATGTCAGATGATATCAGTGGGCATTAAAGCCTCTAGTTGGAATTTACTAGGCCCTCAGTGACATGAGCTGTAGCAAGATGTGTGGCAGACTCAGACGAGAGGTTTGGTGAGGCCTTTCATGACATTGAGATGTTCTTGCTGCACCTTGAACTGTCTTAGAAAGCGGGTGTGGTAAGATTCCTGCAGGTAGCGATGAATTCCAAATTGTTAAACGCCTTGTCAACGTCTCAGCTCACCATGACTTGCAATCTTACCAAGCTCACCATGCCAGTTTCCAT
>NW_025968016.1:0-25000 GCF_021869965.1 Rhincodon typus
TATACCTTGCTCCACCTTGATGACAGTATCCAGCATACTCCTTTCTTTATATAACTGAATGATTAAATCTTACTTAAGGTCAGATTGTAAGGGAAAAAAAACCTAAAATAATTTCATAATATCAGATAATGTAAATAAAATACAGTTTCAAAATAGTTTAAGATTAGCAGTTGATGGTCGTCGGCTGTCCCTTAATTTGTGGATGACCCCTACTCAGGGCAGCATGATTAGGCCGTGGGTCTGCTTATGACTAAGCACTTATTGCAGATCTTTGTGCACACAGAGCAAAGTATCTGATGAGGTAGCAGGATCTTTTTTTCTTTCTTCGATTCTTCATCATAAGGCAGTTAGAGCCAAAGCGTGATGCTCTTTGATAAGCAAATTGTTGCCGTTTTGAACGATTTGTAGCAAGCTCCTTCCAATTACTGACGTCACTATACTGTTGTCCATCAAGGAGAGCTTCACTGCGTCTTTGTATGAACTTTCTACACTCATCTGGAATACTGGACATTTGAATATTGGAAAAACAGGACTTGGTGGAGGAAGACACTTATCAGGTCTTGAGACACACAGTGTCCAGTTATTGATAACACAGTGTGGAGCTGGAAGAACAAAGCAGGCCAGACAGCAGAGGGGCAAGAAAGTTGACATTTCGGGTTGGGACCATCCATTTTCTGAAGAAGGGTCCTGACCCGAAACGGCAACTTTTCTGCTCCTCGGATCCTGCCTGGCCTGCTGTGTTCCTCCAACTCCACACTGTGTTATCTCAGACTCCAGAATCTACAGTTCTTACTATCGTCCAGTTACTGATGTTTAGTTTGGCAGGAGCTTTGTTTGAATACTTGGAGAGCTGACTTGAAAGAGGACTAAGTATTTATTTAACAGCGCTCCGATTGAATCTGGAGAATGCAGTAGAAGCATTGTCAATGGAATTCCTCAAACACTCATATGTCGCTAATGTACAGTCCAGGTCACATTGCAGTGCAAGGAAGTGGTGACAATTGCTCTGTACACTGCACTGACAGGATCAGCTGCACCAACTCAGAATGCTACAAAATATGTGACAAGAAAGACCACCTCCACAAGTCAACAAAAATAACGGATGGAAATTTGTTAAAAGTGAAACATAAAAAATTTACATCTTAACAGAATTTCTGCTGTTCCTCCTAAATTACAAAACTTCACCACAGGTAGTCTGAGATGCCAATACATGTTTTCAGCCATGCATAGCTGGCAGTCATGCATTATTCTGTTAACATTGCATCACTCTCCAGGCAAGGAACATCTCTGTACATGCAAATAGCCTCACTAAATAGTAATCTAAAGCAAGTAGTTTTTTTTACATTAAAAAATTCAAGATTATTACAATCATAGAACCACTACAGTGTGGAAGCAGGCCATTCAGCCCAAGTCCACACCGACCCTCCAAAGAGCATCCCACCCAGACCTGACCCCTTACCCTATCCCTGTAAACCTTCATTCCCCATGGTTAATCCATCTAGCCTGCACATCCCCAGACACAATGGGCAATTTAGCATGGCCAATCCACCTGACCTGCACATCTTTGGCTTTTGGGAGGAAAATCCACGCAGACATGAGGAGAATGTGCAAAATACACACAGACAGTCGCCCAAGAGTGGGATCGAACCTGGGTCCCTGGCACTGTGAGGTAGCAGTGCTAAACACTGAACCACTGTGGCACCAAAATGTGTCATATTAACATTAAGATCAATTTAAAAATTAACAATATAAGACTAAAACCTAAAAATAAACATCTGGCATGTTTAGTAGTGGCCAGAAATAAAAAGACATATTCAAGATGGAGTTTTTAGGGTGATCAAGGGTAAAACCATATTTCTATTTCACACAAATGACCTAAAATGTATCAAAGAGTCTCCATTATCTATTTTTCGACTGCCAACTTTTCAAAAGCTTCCAGTCAAACAGCCTTGAGCAACAGCAAATAAAATGACAACACCCAAATTACATACTTCAGTTTTCATTACTGCAAAAGCAAAACTACGTGCATGAAGTGCAGTGTAACAGGGCTATTATTCTGTTCCAGAGCAGGTAGTAGAATAAAAGTGTCATTTAGAAAATTAGCAGTCAATTGTCACATTACTGTCCCTAATTTTCTCCAATCCTTTTCTAAGATTTCAAAAAGCCTGTGCCTAAGTAACCACGTGAACCTAGGCAGTGAGTCCTCCCAGGCTCAAACCAATGTGCAAGTGTCATAAGTCAATCCAATTTTGTCTCAAAAAAAGGCTGGCATTCATATAGAGATAGTAAGAACTGCCGATGCTGGAGTCAGAGATAACACAGTGTGGAGCTGGAGGAACACAGCAGGCCAGGCAGCATCAGAGGAGCAGGAAAGCTGACATTTCAGGTCAGGACTTAGTGCCTTTGAAAACTTCAGCACAGGTGTTCTACAGCCAACTGAGTGGACTGAAACAAAAACCCTTTGTGCATAATCTCCCCTGCTCATCACTCCAACACTGAGCTTCCTTTTTGATTTTTTCCTAATATCCACACTTTGAATTGTTCAATCCTCTTATAGTTTTATTTGTTCCTCCAGTTAGGATAAAAAGTCACAGACATGCAAAATTAACATTAATACTCTCTCCACAGATCCTACTTGACCCAATGATGGATTTTCAGCATTCTCTGTTTATGTTACACATTTCCAGCATCTGCACTATTTTCTTTTGTTGAAGCATTTTTGAAGAGTAGCCACTGTCAGAATGTAAGAAATTAAACCGAGTTGGGGACAGCAAGTTCCCCAAACTACAATGTGATAAGTGCAACCTCATCTCTTTGGCAATGTTAGTTGAAAACTAAGTATTTGTCAGATCACCAGGAAGAAATCTGCTTCTCTTAAACGAGATCACAAGATTTAAAAGCAAAAATAAGCCATTTGGGCCTCAAGTCTGGTATACCATTTGATAAGATTATGTCTGATTTCATGATCATCTGACCCCTACAATCCTCGACACCTATCAAAAAACGATCTATGTATCCAATGAATCAACGCCCATTGCTCTCTGGGGAAGACAAGTGAACAAATTTAATGAGCCTCTGGAAAAAAGCAATCCTCACCTCAATCTTAAATGAGGCACTCCAAATATTAGAAATACTTTGTCTAGTTCAACTCTCCCCCAAAGAAAGAAACAAACTCTCAACGCTCATGCTGTTTGTATCCCTCATAATCTTGTATGTTTCATAAGATCCTCTCTCAATCCCCTCAACTCTAATAGGTATAGGCCCAACCTGCTCAACCTTCCATCAAAAGCAAACCCCTTCATTCCAGGAATCTGTTGATTGACCCTTCTGTGAACTGCTTCTAATCCAATTACATCCTTCCTGAAATAAAGAGACCAAAACTGTGCCGTTACAAGCCCATTAGCCTTCCTAATCATTTACTGTACCTTGCATACAATGCTTTTGTGAAGGTTCGTACCAAGACACCCAGATCTCCCTTTACCATATAGCTCTGCTGTTTCCCTCTATTTAAATACTATACCACTCACTCTATATAATCAGACAATTCCACATTTTCCCATGTTATAGTCTGTACAACAAAGTTTTGCTCACTCATTTAAACTATCTAAATCCACTTGGTAAAACTCCATTCTCTTGGCAACTTACTTGACTGCTTATATTTCTATCAGCAAAAATTAATTACTATGATTCAGTTCCTTCATCCAAATTATTAACATAGATTGTTAATAGTTGAGGCACAGCGCTGACCATGTGGCACTCCACTGGTTGCACACTGCCAACCCTGAAAATGATGCATTTATCCCCACTCACTGCGTTCAATTAGTTAATTAATCTTTTTGTACATACCAGTGTGTTCACCTGCATGATGAGCTCCTGTTTTGTGCTGTAATCTTTTTTATGGCACCCAATTGAATGCCATTTGGAAATTCATGCAGACTACATCTTCACTTTCCTCTTTATTTACCTTCTTTGCGACTTCGTCAAATAACTCAAATATTTCAGTGATGTTACATTTGTAAATTTCCAATCTGCTAGGATCTTTCCTACACCTAGGAATTTTGGAAGTTCACAATTAGTGCATGTGTCATCCCTGCAGCCCCTTTTCTGAAGGCCCGAGGATATAAGCTATCAGGTCTAAGGGTCATGACAGCAACTACTTCTAATGGTTTTCCAGGAGCGTTTGTGATTGTGATTGTTTATAAGTTTTACCTTCCCATTAATGCGTGATTTCCATTTAATTTTGGGACGTTTTCTGTGTTTTTTACAGAGAGAGCAGACTGAATTTTACCAAAAAATTGGCTGAGTGTCAATCTCCGGGTGTTTCATTGTGGGGCATCTCTCAGGGAACGCTGGCAAGTTATCTCATACAATTTTACTCTACCTCAGCATATTATGCATGGAAACAAAAACAGAAATTGCTAGAAAAGCTCAGCAGGTCTGGCAGCATCTGTGGACGGAAATTAGAGTTAACGTTTCAGGTCGACTGACCCAGGGTCACTCGACTCAAAACGTTAACTCTGATTTCTGTCCACAGATGCTCCCAGACCTGCTGAGCTTTTCCAGCAAATTCTGTTTCTGTTTCTGAATTACAGCATCCGCAATTTGTTCAGTTTTTCTATATTACGTATGCGGCATGCCTCCATGGCCCCTGTGCTCATAATATTCCGTACTTGCCAGTGGCAGATGTACCTGCCATTGCCAAGAACTTCTGGTATTTTTGCCACTGGCACTGTGAAGCCCAGCTGAGCACTAAATCAATTGCTGCCAGTCATGGATGGACCTTCACAACACACAATATAGAAGGAAAAACAAACAAACAAACATCTCCTCAGAACTGACAGGTAGACTGGGTGATACTTCATTTGAAATAGAATCCCATATTGGTAAATGTCTTGCTATTGTACATCATTACCTCTCTGAACTACAGTCATTGTCATTGCAGCTACAAAAATCAAGTCACTTAGGCTACCCACCCTAAACTCCATAACATGTTAAAACCCTGCTAATGGAGTGCTACTGTTTCCCTAAAACCCAGCTTAACATAGCATCAAGCCTTGTCACACAATTACAGTAGGAGATTGTAAATGCAGTAGGATTACTGAAATTTAGCCCCTGTCACCCCCACGTCAAACAAGAAAGGCAACCTTGTCTGTAGGAACATATTGGCAAGTACTTACAGTTCAAGGTGAATAGACATCAGCTCCATGCCCTTGGACAGCGGATGAGATTTTTGGATTGTCTTTGTAAATTGTGGCTGGTAGGCGACACTTTTAAGGTTGCGTGTAATTACCTCTGCCTCACAGAGATAACGATGATTAATTTTTAATGATCAATTACATGGTCAAGATTGCTAGGGACCAATCTCACATTGTTGTATCCATGCGTTTAATATGCAATGCATTAGGGTTACAGATGCCTTTAATGTGTACTATGTAAATTCCTGAATAATCCAATTGCCCCTTGTAGGGCCTCACATCCTCACAAATTGAGAACACATGCTCAGACAGATAAAAACTACTTACTTCAACCACTCCAGGTATGGAATGAACTTCCTGAGGATGTGGGTATAATTACAATGTTTAAGACATTTGGATAAGTACGTGAATAGGAAAGGTTTGGAGGGATAGGGGCCAGGACCTGGCAGTTGGGACTAGTTTAATTTGGGATTATGTTTGGCATGGACCAAAGGGTCTGTTTCCATGTTGTATAACTATGACTACATGGTGGAAACTGAGAGCTGTGGGAGAAAAACCTTTGGGTTTTGTTTTTTTAATGTAATGCACCTTATATTGAGTGTGTTTTAATGTAGTAAATAATGTCCAGTTTATAAGAAGCTTGTTACTTTCTACTTTATGGAATGTCAATACCAAATTATCACTGAGTGTACTTTTGTAAATTTTGCGAACAAAGTTTATCTTTCGGGGAAAAAAAGTTCCTGCACAGCACACTGGCTGATTTCTGCAACAAGCTATGGAGGCACCAGAATTTTCTTCAGTGCCCTCTGTCTAAAAATTTTAAAATGCCAAGGTCCCTGCATGGCTGAGTAATAGCACACCCATTTCTGTCAGACATTGTGTTCAAGTTACATAGCAAAGATGTGAGGACAAAATATAGTTGATAGTTTAAAGCAGTGATGAGGGATTGTTAGAGATGCCATCTTTTACATGAGATGCTAAATGAGATCCCAGAAGTCCTTTAACGTACATTGAACAGGCCACATGGCACAGTTTAGAAGATGATGACTAGGAATATTGAGTGGAATCTTCCCATCCCCTGAATGACATAATCGGAGGTAAAAGGCATAGTTATATGCATTAACATCTCGTTAGCACCTTATCTCGTCTCATTTACATTCAATTTGCTATTCTCCCATGAGTCAGAGAAACTAGATGGTGACAATCCCGACATGAAAGTCAAAGCAGGTTGATGCGTGGCTCTAGCTTGTGGCTTGATCCTATGGGCCTTCACCTCAGCCAGCAATCCCCAGCATCTTGCCGTATTCTCCATGGGCAGTGACCAACTACACCTACACCTTCCCCCGCCCCCACCACCTCCCTCCTGGCTTCGTAGGCCTGATGCCTGAATTCTGGGAATGGCAGCGGGCCATCAGCTGCAGTGATGGCAGAGCGGGGACTCTTGGCTGCAGTAGGCCCAGAATGTGGACTCTTGGCAGCGGCAGTAGGTTGTTGACTGCGGCGGTGTCAGTGCCCGGAGTGAGGGCTCCTGCCTGTGGTAGGCCTGGAGCAGGAACCTTACAGAAGTCCTGGAGCTATGTTTGGGACCCCAACCAATGAATACGCACTTTTGAAAGTACTTTCTTTTCGTTCTTTTATACCTCAAAATGGCGTCAGATTGTGGTGACAGAACATTTTTCATTGTGTCTCCCTCGATATATGTGACAATAAATCATTCAATCATTTATTCATCCACAGAAGTTGGCATCAGACATGCACTATCATCACCACATTACCATGGCACGTTTCAGACTAAATTGGAATCAACATTAACACTGCACTTTGGAGCATACCGACTCCCTTCATTGTAATGCTGTTGCCAGGCCACCTTGTATGCAGGGACAATTACCTATCTCATGCATCGAAGTAGGGTACATCTTAAGGCTCTTAGCTTGTTCTCTAGTGCACGCTAACTTTGTGCCTACTTAGATGGTTGCAACATCTTTGCCTTGTATTGCCTTTTTGTCCTCTGCCTCCTTAGTCAGAACTTAAAGGCTCACAATTCTTCTGTCTTCTCTCACCGTTTAGATCAGTAAAAACATAGGTGTTATGATTGTTGGCAGTGATTAGTCAAGCGTGTAGACATGTTGCTGCATGGCACCATGTTACGCCAGTCTCTCAGTTATAGGAGCTTATGTACTAAACATACTGCATTGTGCTTCAGATGAGCGGCTGTGTCACAAAGTCTGAGGGGGAAGTATTCTTGGTTAAATGAACAATGACTGCTGTAAGTCAGTGTTGCCACAGTTAGTCAAAGGCAGTGTCTGATCTCAGTTGAGCAGCTTGGATATTGTCAATTAGCCACTTAGAGTGGTCAGGATTAGGAGTTCTATATCATTAAAGTCTGAGGAGCGGGCCTGAGTCAGTCCTGGAGGCCCAAAACAACCAGTATTGAGTTATTAATGTTATACAATGCTAGGTTTGTCAGGGAGCTGAACAGAACTGAGTCAGGAATCAGGCCACACATTAGTCAGAAATATCCTTCCAAATCAGTTGGGGGTGGTCCGCAATCAGTCCGGAGATCTGTCTTCGAAGAATCAAGGAGGGTTAGCAGTGGCCACTACTGTGGTAGGAAAGTTGAGGAAGACAATTGAGGGGATTGGAGACAACATGATGGGAAGCAGACAGGACAGTAATTGTGAAAGGAGGCAACACATAAGAGTGAGAGAAGATAGTAACTCATGACCTTCAATACACTATGAGCAGAGAGGGGCAATAAATGCTGGCCAGCCATCGATGCCCACGCTCCACAAGCGAATTTTTAAAAAATGGTGAGGTATGTGGTTTCCAATGGTCTGCACTGCCCTGGCTTCATTACTGGGAGATAGCGCAGGTCAGCATGGCTAAGCTATAGGTTTGGGGCTTAGAGGAACTGTTGGGAGATGAAGATGCAAGTGTGAGAACATGCAGAGCTCAAAATCAATCAGGTTGACAGGATTCACGGATGAAATTTACATGAATATTTCAGGGGGTCTCTATGTTACCAGGCTGAGTCTGTGATTCACTTTGCAAAGCATGATTTGTATTGCCTTTTATCCTCAAGCAAATTGTGCATGTGCAATAGAAATGGAAAATAGCTGCAACCATACCTGAATAAAAAATTTGCCCCTCATGTCTTTTTTAAATCTCTCTCCTCTCACTTTAAAATCTTCTCCCTAGTTTTGAAATTCCCCATCCTAGGGATAAGACAACTACCATTAACCCTAGCTATACCCCTCATTATTTTGAAGGACTTTCGCCATTGCACTAGCTGCCTCAAGCTTTAGTGAATTCCTCAGGATATAGTTGTAAACCTTGGCAAGCACTAAAATATGACATTGAAAAACTAGCAGGTTTTTGGCAGACCAAGGAGCACCTATCACTGGCATGATGGCTCTACAGCCTCAATTGATGCTCATCTGTGTGTGTATGCCTGGAAACAGTTTCCATAAACCATGGAGTCCTGTGTACAGGGCTACTTGGAATAAAACCAATGCATCTTTTTGTAGCAAAAACAAAGTTGCTGGAAAAGCTCAGCAGGTGTGGCAGCATCTGTGAAGGAGAAAACAGAGTTAACGTTTCGGGTCCGGTGACGCTTCCTCAGAGCTCTTTTTATAGACCTGCTATGTAAAGACACATTCTAGAAAGGGCTGGGCAATGCTCTTTCCCATCATGAACACCTCAAGGGCAGTACGTAGAGGGAAGTGAAGCAAGGATCTTCCAGGAAGGCCTCTTCTTACTGTGAACTGACCTATGTTTTGGTGTTTGTTTCTAAGTTCTGACAATTTGGTATTCTGCAAAACAATCTGTTCAGGGAACATTCATCATAATGCACTATCTCCTTTCCCTTGAGCCTTGAGAATGATACAGACAGACCACTGCTGATGGATTTGCAGTCAAAGGTGTTTCTTTGTATAGACTTTGCCATTAGGGACAGGTGGCATGCATGATAGAGATGAATGGAACATGCAGCAACTGGATCAGGCCCATCCTTTGCAACACCAAGGACAAGTAGAAATCTCAGCATCTAGCGACACTTAATGGCTGTGCACAGGGACTCTACACACAACTAATGCAGCCACACTCAAAGGTATCACCAGGATGGGATTGATGTTGTTTGGACTTCCTTTATTCACCTTTATTCATTCACAAGGATGAGGGCAACTTTTACCTTCTTTGTCTAGAGATATGCATAGCCTATCCCTGTCAATTATATTTTGGATCTCTAGAAAAAGCGAATTGCTAGGGTGATCACTTTAGCGCAAGAATAGGGTATGAGTCAAACATCTATCATATCCAGCAAAACCAGAAGCTCCTCATACCTAATGCTTAGGTACTTTGCTACGATGGAGAATGAACATTGTTTCCATGTGCCCAGTTCTTGTTTTATCCTGTCTCCATATTTCCAGTCTTGATGCACAACCTAGCCCCTCCGAACCATATCCCAAGTACATCCAGGTAAGTCGGACTTGGTGGCAAAGGGGACACAAGATTGCTCTCTTTGGGGAGTAGGTGACCAATCGCCCAGACAGTGAATGAGTAGAAGTCAGTGACAAGTATTTGGGAGGATTTGACCCGAGAGCCTGGGATAAATCAACTCTCTTATGTCCATATCTTTCCTGACAGACTCTGCAAATGGCTCGATACAAGACAGAAGACTGGATAAAATCTTCTTGACTCAATATTGATTGGAAAGCTTTCCAATTCCCACCCATTGACTAAAACTGCATGACTAAAGTTTGTGTAAAGCAGCTGGATCCAATTGCAAATTCCCATGCTAAACCTAACTTAGGAATACATCATGATGCAAGTGTGCAATATTCTGTCAAAGATCTTCTTCTGATCCAAACTATTGAGACTAACACCTAGTCTCCTGTCCTGTACATAAGTGATCACAGCCTTAATTGCAGAATAAAAATCAAAATGGATTAGTTGTACTGATTGTAACTGTATATTCTATGCAATTTTCAATGCAGGCAAGGGACCTTTCTGGTCAGGGTAACTTTGAAACATAATACACGGTACAAATAGGCACTGAGCTATCCATGAAAGCAATTAAATGATATGTTAAGAATCTGTTTTCACTATAGCACCACAAATAATGCTTAGTTCTAAAATGTAAGACTACAGCAATTTCAAAACTTACAATAAAACACTGATTATCTAACCACATTGGCCTTTTCAAACAATGCATTAAAATTAATTCAATTCATTTTTAAAACTATTAAATTCAAAAGACATGCATATAATGCACCACTTGAGCAACAATTGTATTTCTGGACAGCATGTGATTTATCATAAAACGTTTAAACGGGTGGGAATGGATAGTTTTGGAAATAAAAACACTCTGGTGTGAATTGAGAGTCAGTAATTCCTCTTAGAAAGTAGCCATTACTCAGACAAGTAGATGGTTATTGACAATATGAGAGAGACGGTCTGTCCTGGAGCCAGTAACCTTGGTTGAGACGCAATGTCACAAACACCCACCATCATTCTCTAAGATGTACAGCATATTATTTAAAGGGAAACAAATGTCAGCACTGAATGTCAGTACAAGGACATATCTCCTGCTTCTTAACAAAACTTATCAGCTTTTCGGTTTTATGTGGTACCTCTTTACACTTGCTATTTTGATTCATTTTACACTGCAATAGCTGACATAGCAGCAAAGTATCAGGACTTTACAAAATTAGTTGGTTTACAACCATCTTTGCATAAAGTAAGCACTGAATTAATTTTAATGACTACTCTAGTGTTAAGGTTAAACAGACTGGAAAACCTCAATTTCATGGTAAGTGATGCTTATAGCAAAGTTAACATAAATTAAATTTTCTGTGTATTCTTGAAAAGTTTTATATATACGGTCATTGGTTTCATCATTATATACTCGTAAAGCCTCTGGATGATTCACGTAGATTTTTATTTGCAATTCGGTTCCACAATGAAGAAAATTAATGTTTTGATACAAGATATATTGGTCAGTTTGGTGCCAAAGTACGCATACAATTCTTTGAACCTTGTTTCTCTGTAATCTTTAGCCTCACAGCTCTGATATCTGCACTCTTCCAATTTTGGCCTCTGGAACTTCCTGACTCTAGTCATTCTACTATTGGTGGTCACAATTTTAGTTTCCTGGGATCTAAATGCTGGAATACCTTTCCTACACCTCTTTGACCAATCATTATTAGGTCATTTAATCTAATATCTTACCATGTGATTTGATATTGTATTTTATTTTATAATCCTTCCATGATGCAACCCGAGGACAATTTATTACATTAAAGTCGCAATATAAATGTTAGTAGCTGTGGTGCTCAAAATGAAACGCATTATTATTGGGGAATCGAACACTTTGTGGATAACATCAGGTTGCTTATAACAGCAAGATTTTCTGGGCAAGTTTCGCATAATATAATACTCATGAAGCTTTGTTTCTACTCTGCTGAAATAATGTGGCTTAAAGTAACCTCAGAAGACCCATCCCCTACTACATCAATAAGATTTCTTTTCCATTTCCCACACCACTCTGTGACCTCAGTGATTGTGCCAATTTAGTGCTAATTAATGCAGAGTGAATTAAGGATAATTTTGTGCTTTCAATTCACTTGGAAATGGATCGAGACTGTCCAAATGCATTTCAGGGTGAACTTTTATCCTGTCAGACTGGTCTGGATTTGAACCACAACCCAGAGACTCCAGTGATTACAGCACTGCAAACAGATTTGTAGCAACATTAAAAGGTTTAAATGTATGGCCGACTATCTCACCTCAATGCAAAATCGAACATAGATAATTAACTCATACAGTTTGCATGTACTAGTAAAAATAATCCCATGGATAATGAAAAATACTTTTCATTTTTTAAACACACTTCTTACAATCAAATTTATTTCAAATTAGTGTTTTTGGCTTTTTAAAATGCATACATCCACTAACTCAATGGAATTTCATCTTCGAAAAAAAGATTCTTTTTTATGGACATTCTTTTCTTTAATTAAACTGAGTTTGCATTACTGATGATTGAGAATCATTTACTTAGGCTAGTTCACCATATACTGTATATATTCAATTACATTTCATCCAATTTTCAATTACACAGCTTTCAGCCATAAAGCATTCAAACACTAATGAAAAACATGCAATAAGCCATGTTTTAACCAAACAATTTTCCTGGCAACTGCAAGTCCTATCCTAAACACCATGGACATCGGTGTTAGTTTACAGTACTAGATTTTACAGCTGTTATCAGGTGAACTGCAAAGTAATACAGTTCTTGGAATTGTGCTTTTGTGTTTCCAACTGAATTTTTTCCCCCTGATAAGATTGTCACTATGTAAATAACTGTCTACAAAAATAGGAGTTATGCTTCAGGCAAGTTTTCTTTTACCACAGATGTAGATACCAAATCAAGACAACATTTCTTGCCAACCTCTAGCTGACCCAAGGAAAATGAGGGACAGGCAAATGAGATAGGGGTAGCAGATTGTCTTCCCTGAAGGACAAGAGAGCTCCAAATTAGAGGGGTTTTTTTGGACAATCTTTTTTGGACAAGCTTTCGTAGTCACTTTTGATCTGCCAACCCAGAATGAGCAGATTTATTGAATTCAATTTCATCACTTCACATAGTGGAATTTGAACACATTATCTCTTGATTGCCAGTCCAATATTTCATCCCTGTTCAACAAGTAATCTGCTCCTGTCCAGAAACTAGCATTTTAAGAAGCTTTTTGTTCGAAAAGTTGTGTAATTCAGACAGGAATTTGTGCCAATGTAATAAGCATAGAAAGTTGATCAATTTGTTTTAGGATGCCATATCATGCTGCACCAGAACAGATGCCACAGTAATAATTGCTATTTTGCTCTGTGGCAAGATATAATGTACAACTAGCCGAAGACTTGCCAGGTTTTTCATTATCTTAGGAAAGAACTGCACACTCTGCAAGACGGTCAAATAAATTTAATATTCTATAGAAATATGGGCATTGTGTTCTAGCCCATTGGTTAATTCTCTTGCCACTTAAATAGTTTTATAATGCCTTCTTGAGCATACCCAGTATAAAATTATTTAAATTGTAGTAAGGTCTGATCAAATACAAAATTAATTAATAAACATAGCAACAAGGGCATTCGTTGTTCAATTAATAATGTGAATTTATTAGAGTAGTTTCTTGTAAGGGTTAGTGTGAGATAATTATCAGTACCTTATAAATTGAAAACAATAATGGAATAGCACATATTTTGAAATTATGACTGTTGTCAGTTGAACAGCACATTATACTGTAAAGCTTTGCAAAAACCAAAAAAGAATTTGTCATTCAGCCACCTTCAAAAGTCATTATTTTTGTGGGCAAAGCAGTCAGCCCTTAGTGACCCACTAAAAATAATAATATTGTTTAAACCATTAAATTCATTTGCGGTGGATGCACGACTGAAGTAATGCAACGTTGTAGAAGCTTTCGGTTATAAGGCTGCTTACAAAGGTGGATTATTTAAGAAACAATTAAGTGCATATACAAAGTAATTTGTGAGCAGCCTCACTCCTTCAGCTTGCTAAGTGAGGTGCCTTTCAAGGCTGATTTATAACACTGTCGTTTTCAGAAGGCAACATAATTAATAGGAGCATGGATGTCTAATTTCAGTGACTTCCAAAGAAAGTGGATTTCATTTGATTTATGATGGTTAGCAAGTTTGCATTTTATCAGTTCATTCACTCATTATTTATGCTGATGACCAATTTCTATGGCTTGCTATCGCCCAACCCTTTAGTAATCTTAAATGCATGCAGCATTTGCATTCGCATTCGCTATTTCATTCAAAAAAAATCAAAACCACTGTAAATCCTTGGACTCATTACAAAGGTTAGAACCCTACAGTGCCTAGATTTTACAGTGAAAATCTTATACAACCTGCAATAACAGTTAACAGTAATGCAGAAGCATTTGTGGCAGAAGGAGAATCAAGGCAGTCATCCATTCGTTGAAAAGAGAATCTATAGATCACCTCCTCTTTTATCTTTACTCCTCAACTGACAGTTCTAAACAGAATTACTGATGTAAGAGTCAGTCCATTATTTTTTTGTTTCATGAATAAACATGACTAAGTGTCAGGGAAGGAACAACATATTGTCACATAATTTTCTGCATTTCACAGGAAGTGAAACAGCAGGAAATTCTGAGCACGAACACCATCTGAAAACATTTCTGTTCCTCAAAAAAAATCCAAATGGCCCATGTGGAATTTTCCCTTTCCTCCAGAGCTTTTCTTTGTTCAAATGAAAAATAATGGCTTGAATTTCATGGTAAGCGACAAATTGATAATGGTTGCTGCTGACCCCAAAGGAGGCTGTGCACAAAGAATTAACAAAGTGAATGGCACAGATTCCACCTTTCCTGATGTTCACTTTATTTTTGGCACCAGCTGTTGGAGACCTTTGCCAAATGGCAACAGTGAGCAAGTTAAATATTAAATTGAAGAATTCTCACAGAGAGCAAAATAAAAAATAACAAGCAGATGTTATCATTTACTTTTTATAATTTAACAGAAAGCAAGATTGAGGGATAAACAAAGGGTTAAAACAGAAACTTAAATACCATTTTAGTTTTAAAAATTGTGATGTTAAAAATTTATGAAATTTATCGTTTAATGAGAAATCTAAGATTCCAGAAATACAAAGTTACTTTTTCAGAGTCAGACAGGTCGTTCATGAGTAATTATGATGTAGAAGGCCATCCAATACGCAATTCATTTACAAACCTTGCTCAAAGAAGGATAACCCTTTCCCAAGACTTTACAGCAAGAACAGTGGTGTAAAAAGTGGATGCTCACTTCAATTCAATGTTTTCCAACTACACCAGACCATGTGAAGATGTGAGGAATAGCTGACAGCAACATTTTGATTTAACCCAGTATGTGGATGCTAACAATTGCAGTCAATTTGATAGTGTCTCCTGTCTTTCCACTATCTGTTTCACCATTACAAGTACAGAATTGGAGCCAAATTGTTTTCAGTGCTTGATGGTACATATTTTCCACATTAAGGGAATATTGTTCTTTAAACTTTGTTTTCTTTTTCTCACTTTTTCTCCTATAGCGTTATAGCAGATACAATCCAATAGTTACCAAAGTGGCCACTGTTCATATCAGCAGGCAAATAAGACACAAGAGACATCACAACATAAAATGATTGCATCCTCATAATACCTACACACGCAGTCTTTCTGGAGGAAATCATTCAATAGTGATCAGGAACCACAACTTGACTAATTTTCATCTCCCTAAGCTAGGGCTACCCAGGTCAACTATCTCCATATAGATCACTCCACTTGACTGGGAGCATCAATGCTGTATGGCTCAGTATTCACTAATATAACATACTGCGATGTCAGGAGAGTTGTTCACTAATATTATAATGCAAGTTAATTTAGATGTCTATCTTCATCACATTTCAACATGGATAATCAGTAACAAATGTACAGTCTACTGCATTTTGTCTTAATGGGAAAACACAGAGCAATATATTTAATTCAAATACAATGATTAACTAAAAGATCACTCTCTGATAGTTACATACCATGCAACATAATTATTTTAAGCCTCCTCACAATATTCTGAACTCCTTTAGTTATAAAGTACTACATTTAAAGAAAATGAAAAAATAAATTGCAACTCACACGTTTCTAGATTAGCTGAAATGCTATAAGTAAATAAAGCACAGAGTTGTACTTCCTCAAATAAAAAAAGGATAGGGGTGAATTTATCAAAAGCTTTCATGGTATTAAGGGAATGGGCAAATGGAGAGGAACTATTTCCACTGGCTGGGTAGCCTAACACTAGAGAACATTGTCAGGAGTTGAATTAGGAAACAACTCAACATGCCAGAGGTGGCAGAAGTTTAGAACTCTATTTTCCAAACAGCAATCAACATTAGATCAATTGTTAAGTATAAAACAGTATACACAACAAAAGCAACTCTTTGTAGCTGAATCAAAATTCATTCATTATCTCCCTGACGGTGAAACAGTTTCCAGAGAAGCTAAATGGCGAACTCCTATTTCTATGGTTTGCCACTATCAACTAGCTTCGTCTGTATCCAAATGAACAAAACCACTGCTTCTGAAATTAAAAAGGCGTTTTGGTGAAACCATTTTTCTATGCTTATTTCTTAAAGGAAACTTCGGATCACACAGTTATGCATAGGAAATTCTGTAAATAAGTTTCCTCAAATATTTATAACTGCCTATGCAGTCATGGAAGAAAATTAGTAAAGGAGCACTAAATTTAATAAATGCTTAAGATGCATATTGAATTTTATTGCTAAACTTGTAATCGCATTTAACTATCACATTCAGCAACTGATGCCTGTTATTTACATTAAAAAGTCGTATTTATTTAACAACTCAAGGATGTTCTGAAACAACTTGCAGTCATGGAAACACAAAATAAATAACCAGATAATTTTATTAATATGTTAGATGAGCAAATAATGGTGGCCAGAGGAAAGCTCTTCCAATCATCTTCAGATAGTGCTATGAAATTTTTTTTTGGCATCTACCTGAGGGGACAGACGTGATGAATCTAAAAGGTGATACCTCTGACAATGATGCACTATGTCCATATTGTACCAAATTGGGAATTTAGATAACCTGCTCAAATTTCTGGGGTGATACTTTTACTCATGGCTTTCTGAGTCAGGGACAGGAATATTACCAAACTTTCAAGTTGCCTACAGCACATTCCTCAGAACAGATCACAATATCATCAGCAGATGGCTAAAATGGATCAAGAATCATTCATACTACTAGTTTGGCATTAATTTCTCATCTCCCTTGACCTAATTGACAATTATGTAGTGTCTATGTTGGGTATCAATTCTCAAAATGAAATAAAATATGATTAACTCCTCCTTTGTTCTACTGTCATGGATTCAAATTATGTTTAATTTACAACTGCTGAGCTGATACAAAGAGAAAGAAGTTTACACCTATGCTACAGTTAAATGCTCCACAATTTCTTACCAGATCCAAAGTGAAGCAGTACAAAAAATTGCAATAGCTTATTCCCCCAGTTAACCATCTGAAAACAGATCAGTTATCAGATTGAAGGGCATCCAAAAATACATTTATTATGTAATGCACAAATATACCTAATCATCATAGTTTTCAGGCCTGAACACTTGGTACTTAATGCAAAATATCTGTTGAGTTCAGAAATTTGGTACACCTGTGCTGTGCCAGTTTAAGGTGCTTTACCTTACCACTCAGTTGTTAGTATTGCTGCCTTACAACACCAGAGACCTGATTTCAATTACACCTTCAGGTGACTGTCTGTGTGGAGTTTACACATTCTCCCCATGTCTGCATGGGTTTCCTTTGGGTGCTCTGGTTTCCTCCCACAGTCCAAACATGTGCAGGTTAAGTGGATTGGCCATGCCAAATTGCCCACAGTGTCCAGGGATGTGTAGGCTGGTGGATTAGTCATGGGAAATGCAGGATTACAGGGATAGGGTAGGGGGCGGTGGGTCAGGGTCAGATGCTCTTTGGAGGATCAGTGTGGACTGGATGGGCTGAATGGTCTGCTTCCAAACGGTAGGGATTCTATGATTACATCATGTCTCATAAAATCAATAGATTTCAACCACATAAGGAAGTTCATGTTCAAATATTATAAGCCATGCTCTGGCTCTTTAGTACAACTGTTTTGTTCATTCTTAGCCAAGATCTGTATTCAGTCAAATTATAAATAAGTGCCAAAGTAAATGACCAGTCACTATAGATACTGTCTATTTTACAATGATTAAATAATTTAAGAATTAGGATAGCACATTTTAACAATGAAAATATGTCTTCATTCCTAGATTTATATTTTTGCCTTAAACATTTTGAAGAAATTATAAGGAACTGAAAGTCCAGGAAATACAGGGTTTGTTGACTGTATAATATTATTTGTCCAGCAAAATGTATGGGATTGTTCATCAACTGTTTCACATCTTGCTGGTTTATTTCAGCAGTAAGTGACTGAGGTTTGTGGGGGAAAACAAAATGCTCTCAAAGGGTTGAAGGGCAAACTAGCATCTTTACGGTAAATTTTAAAATTTAAGACATAAGCAGCTCTCCTTCCTAAAACAGCCAGTTTTCATACACAACGCAAGATGGAGAGAGTTTACTATGAATAATGTTTAAGCACTAAAGAATCCTACAGCCTATAAATCTTAATAGAAGCCCCAAGACTCCAATGGGCTGCATGTCGTTTTTACCCAGCCCCACTCCATCTTGGATCCCCTTGTGATAACTGTAATTTTCTCCAAACAAGTGGTGGTGGCTTGAATTTACTTCAGCTACAATTTGACTACAAACAGGATTACATGCATATAACCTATGCAAATCAATAAAAACATGTCAAGACCCCTTAGCAGTCAGTGCTCTCCTAAATGCAATTCATTGAGCTGCAAATGAGAATAAGAGACTGGGTAACAAATGGAGCCTGTTCATGTAACTAGCACCTGTTGTTGGGCATTTGAAGCCCATATTATTCATTTGCTTTACAGTAAATCGTATTAAGGCATATACAGAATGGAAAGGGACTTGGGGATGTATACATATTGTGCATTAGTGAGCATATTCTGAAACAAATTTAGGTTACTCCAACCGAAAATACATTAGAAAAAATATTTAAATTGAGGTGCAACTCCCTTGATAGTGTATCAAAAGATTGTACATTCAATAGCTAACTCCGTACAATTAAATTGTGTTCATTTGTGGAATGACCAAATTAGCTACTAGAATGAGTTTTATGTAGACTATTTGTGGATATTCAAACAAAAAGGATCATTCATGGCAGGATAAAAAGTGTCCTAATGTTTTTTTTAAACCTTTTCCCAATTATACGTTTTTTTTTTAAAAGCAATGCATCATGAATTATTGTGTCCTGGTAAAATATGTCAGGAGATTTAGGCACATTTCTTTTTCACCGAGATTCTCTCTTCATCATCATAGCTTATGCAGTTAAAAAGAAAAATAGCCAGGTTTGTAATGAATAATCTGTTAGTGAAATACAATACTTTTAGCTACAGACACAAGAATACAAACATGCCCTAGAACATTTTTAAAAGAGAGTATGAATTGTGGTCTGTAGTCAGTGAATATTATCAGTGCTCTTGTGCAAAAGATGAATTTCTGTTGCTTTGTAAGTGACTACCACTAATATAGGCCATACCTGTACTAATATAACATTTGATGTAACAAAAATATACTCTTTTAATGATTCCCAACTAGAAATTGAAAGTTCCTGTAAAAGTTTAAATTTAAAGCTAAAGAAATCAGTGAGGAAGAAACAATTGAAAATCATTTGGCAGGCATTAGTATTCACTATAAAAAAAGCTCCTCTGAAAACCAAAGTTTGTATGAAAAGTTTGCTTTAGTTTGCCCTTCAATACAACATTTTAAATAAATCTGCTAATGAAAAGCTGGTGAAAATTCAATTGCTTCAGAAAGAAAATGCTAAGTGCAGGTGATAAAACTCGACCAGGTTAATATTAGACCAAATGCTAAACACAATTGTCATTTGAGGAGTGAAGGTGAAGGTTGAGAGGGATGCACCGCTTCAATTTTTTTGAATTTAATTATATATTTTGTGTTATATAATTAATTTTGCCTTTAGCAAGAGCCTGCTTAAGCAAACATTAGATTGTGTTAAAAAAATTGGAGATGTAGCTTGCAGCTGCACATAATCCAAATTGCATGGCACCTATAATCATGAAGTGATTAGTCTTCTAATGTATAATGCAAAGCAAGTACTCAGCATTAAAGAATAGTCTCTATCATTCTAATGGTATATACCTTCCGCATTATTATAAAAACAACTTTAATCAAAGTATGCCCAAAATAAGTGTTAAGTAAATGAATATGGTGCATTCAAATCATACAGGAAATATATACTGCCAGAGGCAAAAGTTGCAATATTCTGAAAGCATCTCACATAGCCTTTAAATAATATATAACTATATTAAAAAGGTACAATATTAAAAAATTAGAGTTAAGGCAGGATATCATTAAAACATTTCAAGTGATGCATCACTGCACATATATATTCTAAAGATTTCCAATGCATGTTGAGTGAAATTGGATTGAAGCTGCCCAGCAATGCATGTAAATCACAAACGTGCAATCTTTACACACTCAAAAAACTTGCATATTAAGAAAATGAACATTGCAGACAAGTTGCATTGTAAGCAATGATGAAATCTTGGATGGTTACTCATCAGTCATTACCAACATATCCAAGACCCATGAAGTAGTTAGTGCAGCTAGCTGGTGAATCTATATTGGATGGTTTTTTTAAAGACAGTGGCATTTCACTGTTTATCATCTGCACTATATCACAGAGAGCTAATAATACAAAAGGTTAACTTTCTTCAGTTCTGATGCAAGGCCATCTCAATCTGAAATATTTGTTCATTTTTCTCTCCGCAAATGATGTCTGAGTTGCTGAACATCTTTGTTACTTTTTATTTTGGATTTTAAGAATGCACACACTATTGTATTTGCTTTTGACAAAATTCCCATCTCTCTGTTCTGATCCACGTTAGCAGATAGTTTGAAGACGTATGTTGTCAGTTTTATCCCAACATTGAAATATACTTAGGTTTGACAGTTTTTACATAAGTTAATGTAAAATATCATTCAAGTTTAATTTCTCTATTGTAGTAAACACTTCACTATATCTTTTGATGGGATGGGGCATGGGCAACTTTCAGTCCCATGGTTCCTAAACTAAGCAACGTGGTTGGAACTGTGCATCGAAGATGGCATTATACACTGAAGGGATTGCTTACAGTTTAATGAACTTGGCTTCCATTTGCAAATGTTATCCTTATCTTAGTAAATAATAAAAATGAACATTGCAAATATGCACAAATACCTGTATAACATTCTTCAAAAAAATCTTTCGTTTGCATAAAAATTACATGGAAAATGCATACAAGCTGACAGCTAGACTGCGTGCTACACTTTAAAAGCCAACAATATGATGAATGTAACCTCAATGTCCTGTACGCACAGTAGAAATGTCATCATATCTCCTCTGCTATGCTTATTAACAAAAAGAAAGGATCACCTTCAAATGCATTAACAATGGAGTACTGGATGAACAATGCCTGCTTAAATTCGCAACATCTGTTTGCTCCGTTCTGTTCTCAGCATGTTACACCTATTCCTCATGCTTAATGATGCTCATCCACTCGCAGAGTTTTACGGACAAATGTGTGTTTAGCTGCATTCATCACTCTGAATGAGTATTCTTGATGAAGCATCCACTGTGCTGTTTAGCTCTTTCTGTTTCAGTTTGTCAAATGACAATGAAGGTGCACCGTTTTCACAGGTTTAAAATGAAGGTGAAATGATGCTCAGTAATCATGTTCAGGCTTATAACTTTAAAAATGCTGATGACAAGTAAATACTATGGTTCCAGGTTTTCACTTTCTTAAGGTTTGTATCTGTTTGCAAAAAAAGTGTTTAAATTTGTTTATTTATCAATTGGATAAATAAAATCATACATTTACTTTCATTACTGCAAAACCATACACATTCCACCTAACAAAAGATTGCATATAACTGCCAAGAGGGGAATTTTTTGGGCACCAATAAATCTGTTTAATTTCAATATTTTGTATTACGTCCGTGCCTCTGACCTAGAAGCTCTGCATTCAAGTCCTGGCCCAGAACTGGAAGACCAAGGAAGGTTCATTCATTGCATAGCCAGACAGGCTGATAAACAATTTGTAAATCCCTCCCATATACACAAATGACAGTTGGTAAGAGTGGGAGAAATTCCTAGTCACGTCTCCAGGCTACCACATGCATGTAAAAGTGTGTTCAGATTCCTTGGGAGACCAGAATCTGGATGGATTTCTTTTTCTTTTTAGTGTGCAATTATCAGATAAAGTTAAATTGTCATATTCTAACCTCTTAGTATACTGTAATCTTTTCAGTTTCATTGTAGAACTTTAGCTTTCTAACATAAAATCCCTCAATCACCATTTATCCAGAACGTTGATATACATTAACCATCAACACATTTTCTCAGCCTTGTGGAAGCAAACTATCCCATCACATAGGTTACGAGGGTTAATCTTCCTGATCTTTGTCCAAGGAACACAAAAATTGAATAAAAGGGATGGGGATTCGTTTTCCAGGTCTCCTCCCTCTTTACATTGCACTGGACATCAAGCGATTCCCACAGATGAGGTAGAGATTGAAAGGGTGGGGGCTACACAGGCAGGCAAGGGGAAACATAATTGATACTGCTATGTGAATGAAAAGAAATAGATTCCTGATGTCTCATCCAAGGGATCCCAGGAGCAGGCCAATGTTTGGGAGGCTGTGGTTCATTGCTGCTCTGTGAAATGAGGGGAGGTAGGTTCCTAGTCTCATTCCAATGGTTACCCTAGCAGGCCAAACACAGAAGATTTTTTTTAAAAAAATGCATAATCACATTTCAAGGTAAAAATCAGCGGTCAGATGGTCCTAACTCAGAATCCCATTATGTGGTTACAAACTTAGGGAGGACTAAAATTGCTACCTTCTGCTTCTGAGAAAGGTTTACCCTGTGCTGGGAAGAAACATGTTAATTGCTAGAAAATTCTGCCTCTATTCTGTTACATTTTACATCTGTTTTACACAGAAGTAAATCTTGTGTGTTCCCTTCAATGGAAAACAAACAATTTTGAAACAAATAGAAACTTCTGGGACTGGATTTTCAGTTCTCTTGGAAATCCAAGGCAAGGAGAACTGAAAATTATTCCCACTATCCAGTGTGCCAGTTCATCAGCTCGACCTTCCGCTGAGATACTTATGCAGAGGTGGGATTGAGAAAAGAGCAGGATACCTGTTGTTGAGATAATTAATGGCCACTTATGGTTAATTAATTGTCATTTTGTAGGTTCCCACACTGGCAGAGACAATTTAGGCATCCGAGTTCAAGCATCTGGTTTAATTAATTAAGTTTGGGATATAGATGTAATCTCAGTAACAATGACCATTAAGCTTTCATTGACTGTTGTAGAAACTCATCTGGGTAACTACAGACTTTTTGGAAGGAAATCTGCTGGTCTGGCCTACATGTAACTCCAGATCCACAGCCATGTGGCCAACTCTTTACCCCCGAAATGGTCTAGCAATCCACTCAGTTCAAGGATAATTAGGAATGGGCAACAAATGCAAGCCATGCCAATGATGCTACATCCCATGAAATTGTACACAAAATAAAAGGGCCGGGGGCAGTGCTCCAGGCAGGTGTAAAGGAGGTTACCTCCTTGCAACAGTCTAAGAACAGGCTTAGGCCATCATTTGGAAGGTTTTCCATCATCCTTGTACTCCACCCAGCTGCCCACAGTAGTGGCTTGTCAGTTGAATTTTTTTTTATTAACAGATTTTAAAAAGTTGAAAAGAAGGATTCACCATTTTGAAGTGTCTCTTGCTTACCTTCCGTTATAGTTTGCTGCTCCTCTAAGGCTCCAAAGCCATGACATTTCACCCACTATTCTTAATTGGAAGGAGAACCACTCTCAAGGCCAATTGAGTAGGCACATCCTTGAAATTCCCAAATGATGAGGTATCCCTTAGAAGCAAGTCCAGGACTAAAGAACATTCGTGACCTCTGTTGCTCAACACCAGAGCCCCTGATTTCTCAGGCTTTTTTTTATTTACAGGTTCAGATAGTAAGTTGATTGATTACTGCAAATATGTATTATATCCATTCTCACGTGTAATCTTACTGGTGAAAGGGTGTTGTGGTTAAGAGTGAAGAATTTAATTGAATTAAATCGCTGAAATTTCACTACATGCCCTTCTGTCCACGAGAAGACAAACTATTATTTGGAAAAGGAACACTGTAGCAGTGATAAAGATGTAGAATACATTATTGTTGTTTTGAAAGTTGGATTTTAGAGTTAAAATGAGCGCAAGAGGAAAGTATACAGTTAATGGCAGTACCCAGGAGCACTGACATACAGACAGATCTTGGAATGCAAGTCTATAGCTCCGTGAAAGTGACAACACAAGTGCATAAGGTGGTAAAGGAGGTGTATAGCATGCTTCACTGTTTGGGCATTGAATTTAAAATTTGGCAAGTCATGTTGCAGCTGTATAAAACTTTAGCTAGGCCACACATGGAGTATTATGAGCAGTTCTGGTCCCCACTCTGTAGGAAAATGTGGAAGCTTTGGAGAGGGTGCAAAAACAATTTACCAGGATGTTGCATGGTTTGGAGTGTAGTAGCTAAAAGGAGAGGTTGGACAAACTTAGACTGTTCTTGCTAGAGCACTGGAGGCTAAGGGGCGACCTGATAGACATATATAACATTATGAGAGGCATGATTTTCCTAGGATGAAAATATCAAATACTAGGGGGGTAGAGGTAGAAGTGAGAGGGGAAACATTTAAAGGAGATGTGCAAGGCAAGCATTTATTTTGTAAGGAGGGTGGTAGATGCCTGGAACATTCTGCCAGGGAAGGTGATAGAAACAGATATGATAGCAATGTTAAAGAGACATTTAGATTGACACATGAACATGCAGGGAATACTGAAATATTAGAATGGCATCATGGTCAGCACAGGTGTGGTGGGCTGAAGGGCCTCTTCCTGAGCTGTACAGTTCTATATTCTAAAAATCAGTGAGTTAGCCATTAATGAGTTAGTTGTGTGTCTCCGAAAGAGACAGTAATGGAGAGAATTACATTGTTGATTGTGCAGAAAGTTGCTGAAACAAAATTTTAAAGTGAAGAGAGCTGATAT
>NW_025968017.1:0-25000 GCF_021869965.1 Rhincodon typus
TGGATTAATTCAGTTCCAACACTCAAGATGCTTGACACCAAAGATAAAGCGGCCACTTCATTGGAAACATCCAATATCTTCAACATTCAATCTCTCCATTACTGACACACAATGACAGGCAGTGTGTACCAACCACAAGATGCACTATAGCAAATAAGTGACCAGTGTTCTTTCGACAGCACCCTCCAAACACCCAATCTCTACCACCCAGATGGACAAAAGCAGATGCATAGCAACACCACTATCTAAAAGTCCCTCTTCAAGCCATACACCATCTTGACTTTGAAAAATATTGCCATTCTTTCACTGCCATTTGATCAAAATCCTGGAATTCCCTAACAGCATAGACTTGTGCTCCATAACTTGCCACCCCCCTAGCCAAGTTCTTCTAGTACAACTACAACACTGGCATCTACCTGACAATGTACAAAATTGTCCAGGTATGTCCTGAATCCTCCACTACCAACACCCTTAGGGTTACCATTGACCAGAAACTCACTGAACTTGCCACGTAAACACATTGGCAAAAAAATCAGGTCAGAGACGAGGAATGCTGCAGTGAGTAACTAAACTTCTGACTCCCCAAAGCCTGTCCACTATATACAAGGCACAGGTCAGGAGTGTGATGGAATACTTCCCACTTGCCTGGATGAGTAAAGCTCCAACATCATTCAAGAAGCTTGACACCATCCAGGACAAAGTAGCCCTGTTGATTGGCCACCACGCTCACAAGCATCCATTCCCTCCACCATTGATGCTCAATCGCAGCAGTTTGTACTATCTACAAGATGCACTGCAGAAATTCACCAAAGATCCTTAGGTAGCACCTTCCAAACCTATGAACATTTCCATCTAGAAGGATGTGGACAGCAAATAAATAGGAATACCAACACCATCCAAGCCACTCACCATTTTGACTTGGAAATATATCACTGTTTCTTCACTGTCGCTGGGTCAAAATCCTGGAATTCCCTCCCCCAGGGAATTGCGGGTCACCCTACATCATAGGGACTGCAGCTGTTCAAGACGGTAACTCACCAATATCTTCCAAAGGGCAAGAAGCAGTGGGCAAGTAAAGAAATGGATCCTCTATTTATATTTGTAAAGTTGTATCATAGCTGCAACATTGTAAAGGTAAACTGATAAAAAAGCAGAAGCAAATCATGCATCAAGTTATAGAATCTGAAGTAATGAGGACTGGGAAGGTTAAAAGAATATTCAGTGAACAAAGGTTTGAATTCATCAACAAAAGCACATTGTAAGCACAGTCAAAGCAATCAATGTGGAGAGGCCCTTTAAAAAACATTTCTCGCCCGGAATTATTTAACTTCTAAAGATTGTGCTAATGTATCATTTCATGTCATCGTCACATGCAGTGAAAAACTCCAAGTTAGTTTTCCAATGGAATGCTGCTCTGATCTCAGAATTGACGTGGAATTATTTCAGGAAGCAGCCATTCAGCCTATCTGTACCTTCGCCCTGCCTTTTCCTCATACCCTGAATATTGTTTTGATTTAAATAATCATCTAATGCCTTCTTGAATGTGTCCATTGAACCTGCCTTCATTGCACTTCCAGGCTGTGCATTCCAGGACCTAACTACTCACTGTGTGAAAAAATTTGTTGCTTTTCCAAATCACTTCAATTCTATATCATCTCATTCTCCATCGCATTATAAGGGAAAATGTTTCTCCCTATCCATTTTGTCCAGTCCTCATGATTTTGAAACCTATTATGAAATCTTCTCTCAGTCTTCTCTCCAAGCAAAGCATTCTCAACTTCTACAATACTTCTTCAATAAAAAGCTTCTCAACCCTAGAACCATTTTTGCATATCACTGCCACACTGTCCCCTGTGTGTTCACATTCTTCCCAAAGAGATGGCACTCCGGACTGTGGAAAATATTTCAGCTCAGGTCTAACTGGTTTTCCTAGACAAATTCAGCATTACTCTCTTGCTCCAGTACTCAATGTGACCCTATTAATAAACACTAGGATATCGTGTGCTTACTCTACTTGCCCTGCCACCTTTAGTGACTTACACACATATACAAATCTCTCTGCACTTACATGCCCTTCATTATATAATTTATCTCCATGTTATTTCTGTGAAAGTATACCATCTTGCACTTCTCTACATCGAACTTTGTCTACTCCATTAAATTGCCCATGGCCTAGTGAACTTCTACAGAATTCTCCTCACAGTTTACAATGCTTACACACTTCATATAAATCGGCAAAACTGGAATGTGTTCCCTGGACGCCAAGACCTAGGTCATGAGCCCATTCTATGAAAATGATCAGAGTGATCCAATAAATGATATTAAATAGCACAAAGTTTCCACTGTGCACATTGTACAGCCATTTCGAATTCCTAGTTATTGTAAAACAAAATGTGAGAATCTGTAAGACCCTTAGCTCACTGACACTTTTACAAGGGTATGTGCACCCAGAGCCTTTGTTTGAAACAAAGATAGATGAATCTTTACAGCCAGAACGCTCAGTTCTAAATTTGTACTTCAGAATAGCAGAAGGTGCTGTTATCCTGTAGCTATGTGTAACAGACAGCAATTCAATCAAGAAGGTTGTCAAATGATGACTAAAAATTTGATTTGTTCTAGGTCACAGTGAACGGCAAAATAAATGCTTCTTTATTTGATAAAAATTACCTGCATAACTATTGTTTGAACTTCTGAAATTGTCATGACATTGAATTCATCTATGTTCTCAAAGAAAGCGTAAGATTGTGTCAATTCTTTAAGTTATGTGTACATGCTAAAGAAGCTTCATTAAGTCAATTGGCGTTAACCCAACTATATGGTTATATTTGCACTTTGATATTAGTTGAAAGTTTATGTATCAGCAAATCTCTCCTCTGGGAACTACCTGTAGTCCTAGCAGTAGTCACTACTTGATTGGGGGCCTACTGGAACGTCAGGGCTAGAGAGTTGGTAATGGAAATGTCACTGGTCTAAGAATCAGATTTTGCTGGATGCTATGTTTAGAGGATAAAAAGGACTGAATGCTTCAGAGAAGAGAGTCTGAAATGACTTGAACCTGGTAGTAAATGATCAAACTTGATCTATTAAAAGTTTCAGTATTTCTCTGAACACTTACTGGTTCTGTCCAGCATTGAGCCTGAAATGTCAAGGTATCTGTCACTCCGCCAGGCTTCCTCAATTTTGATCTTTTCTCTTCTTTTTGTAACTTATGAGCAAAAGCCATGATAGGCTGATCATTAAACTATTTCCATGTTCAGTTAGTTACCAGTAAAGCCTTTCAATTAAATATGTGACCATTGTCCCATAACACAGGATTCAACAGAATAAAAGACAAAGGATCATGGAAAACACTTTGTTTTTCAAAATATGAATTTTTGAAATTATTTAAATTATCATTCATTTTGGATGTCATGCATAGCTAGTTCAAACCTAGAGTTATAAAGCAATTTTGATCAATGATCCATGTTATCCAACATTTTTAATTTATCCTTTTAAAGAATATACTTTTAAGGTTGTCAAATTTGTCAAGCCTCATTGCCATTTGCACTTTAAGCTATCACTGTGGGGATTACTTTCAATTAACATAGAAGCTATGCGAGACTATACTACATTGGACAAATTCCATCTACAATTTAGTTACTATTTCTATACAAAAAATAGCTCAACACAAATCAGTCTGTGCTCTTCTGTGTTTGTCTTCAATCTTTTGCTTTATACTAAATGTTTCTATCCATGTGTGACATGAGGTGTCTGAGTTACATATAGTAAAAGCAATTATTTCAGAATTTGGATTGTGAACTAGAGTCATGTGGGTTTTAGTTTGTGTATATTGAGGGATAATAATTAATGTGTGGATTTTCCTGGAGCGATGATGTTAGCCCAATATGTGTCAAACAGCAGGTGACTGGGGCCCACCTGGACTGATACATTGAATGCGTTTGTATTTAGAGAATTTAATGACCAGAAAGAGCCAACACAGAAAAGCATCAGCTTGCTTTTGGTTTAGAAGAATCAACTTGTTTTTAAACTTTAGACAGAACTCTTTGGAGACAGTTCACAGAAGACCTGGCTTTCTCCCAGAAAAAGCCGTTGGTTCATAACAGTTAAGAAATAGTTTACTTCAGTGTAAAGGTTTAAGTTCAGAATTCCAGGCAATAAGTATTTGGTTAAAATTGTGAAGTTATTTAAAACTAAAGATAAAGTTAAAGCTGAGTTGTGTGAATAAAAAAGGGAAAGGCTATCAAGTTCTCAAGACCAGAAATTGATAGAAGCAGTTAGGTCAGCTCTATGGATGTGATAGAAAAGGGAATCCTCTCTCTAGGTTTGAGTAAAGTGATAATGTTGGGACAGATGGGAGTTTATGACTTTCGCATTAATATCAATCTGAGATCCAAAGAAATGACAGAGAGAAGACAGTGAAAAAAGGTAATATTCTGCACTGCTCAGGATAAACTGTCCACTTAGGGAAGGAGGGGAAAGTGGGTACCATTGGCAAAGTTGGGAGTTACAGTCCATTGGTAGAATGGCCTATAAGGTTACTTCAGAGGGCACTCAGCGTTATGCTGCTTTGAAACTAGAATTACACAGCAAACCAGTTGAATTGATTGTTTCTTGATCAATTTTTGCATCAAGATTTATAAAATTCTGATTTCAAATTGCCATTATGGGATTTGAATTCATGTTTTCTAGACTGTTAATGCAGATACCTAGATTACTGTTCCAATAACACAGTCTTTGCAATACCATATCCACTGCAGTGAAATAGGTTATTCTTTCATTGATAGTTCTACAATGATTGATATAAGCAGATTATAAATTTAAACGTTTGCTGAGAATGGCAAGCTGTTGGCTTCTAAAGTGTATAGCGTTTCACAAAGTTACAACTGTAAAGAGATGGAGAATTGCAAGAACATTGTAACATACCCCTTGGAAAAATAAGTCTAAATGGAGCAGAGGTGTAAAGGGATCTTAGGAGTACAAGTTTACAAATCATTCAAAACAGCAATGTAGGATAATAAGGCTAAAGTAAGTACAAGTAAAACACTGAGCGTATTTTCTAGAGGAATAAAACTCAGGAGCAGAGAATTTTATGTTGAACATACATAGGGCCTTGGCTAGACCTCATTTAGAGTATGGAACACAGTTTTCCTCACCGTATTACAAAAATGGTTAGAAGTATGAAAGAAAATGGAAAACAAAAGGCTTCTAAATATTCCACCAGAAATGAGGATAATACTGTAAGGCATGTCTGCACAGGTTGAGGCTTTTCTCCCCTCAAAGGAGAAGACTAAGGTCTGACCTGATCGAAATCATTCAAATTAGGAAACATTCATGAGGGCAGACGAAGAAAAGATGTTTCCATTTGTGAGATAATCCAATACTAGAAACCATGAATACAAAACAGACACCAATACGTTCAACAAGGAATTCAAGAGAAATTTCTTTACTCAGAGCAGGGAGAAGGTGGAATTCACTTCTGTAGGGAATGATTGAAGCAAATAGCACAGATACATCTCAGAAAAAGCTAGATAAATACATGAGAGAAAAAAGAATAGAAGGACAAATTTATAAAATTGCAAGAGTTTCATATGAAGCATAAACACCAGCTGCTTAGACCTACTTAATCAAATAGTCTGATTCTGTGTTGTAAATACTATGTAAATCTTGGAAAAAGAGGTCTGTTTTTGGTGCAATGAATTGATTTGAATCTGTTGTCATTAGTAATAGCGCATATAGGATTAACTAGAGTTTCTGCATGGTGCTTCTGCAATGAGCTACTTTCTGTTAACAGACCAAATGTCCAATTAATGTCTGCCCAAATCTTGATTTCCTGAACCAGATTGCAACTTTAATATTTAAATGTAGATTGAATGCACAGGCATTAGAGGATCTTGCTTTATATAATCTTAATAGAATATATGTAGAACCTATAGTTAGTTAGGTCCATTACAACTGTTGCAAATATATCAACCAGAGGCATACATCAGTTTCACTGTCAAAAGACAATTAAGCACTAAAACAATTACAGGAAATATAGTCTTTTGTGAATGGACATTGCTCTGTATATTTCCCAAGAAGTTGAAACAAATTTTGCCATTGGTAAGATTGCTTCATAAGGCAATGTGAAATTCTAGATTGTTAATTTGGTAAGAGCAAAAACAGCTTAAAACTTTTATATATAGCTCAATGGTAAACACATAGTTATGACAGATTGTAGAAGAAAGCAAAGTTTGTCATACTTGTTTTAATTCACTCATTGGATGTGGACATCACTGACAATGCCAACATTTATTGCCCATCCCTAAGTGCCTTAAGATTGGGATGTGATGCCTTCTTGAACTGCTGTAGTCCTTAGAGTGTAGGTACATTAACAGTTGTTAGGGAGGCAGTTCCAGGACTTTGATCAATTAAGGAATGTGATATATTTCCAAGTCAGGATTGTATGTAAATTGGAGGGGTACTTGCCAGTGGTAGTGTTGCATGCATCTACTGCCCTTGTTCTTCTAGGTGTTCAAGGTCATAGGTTTGGAAACTGCTGTCAATGTAGCCTTGGTGAATTACTGCAAGTACATTTTGTAGATGTTACACATTGCTGCCACGTGCATAGTGGTAAGGGACTAAATATTGAATTTGGAAAATAGAGTGCCAATCAATCGGGCTGCTTTCTCCTGGATGTTGTCAAGTGTCTTAAGTTTTTTTTTATTCATTCACGGGATGAGGGCCTCGCTGGCTAGGCAGCATTTATTGCCCATCCCTAATTTCCCAGAGGGCAGTTTAGAGTCAACCACATTGCTGTGGGTCTGGAGTCATATGTAGGCCAGACCAGGTAAGGATGGCAGTTTCCTTCCCTAAAGGACATTAGTGAACCAGATAGGTTTTTCCAACAATCGACAATGAATCATGGTCATCATTAGACTCTTAATTCCAGAGAAGAACTAAGAGTCTAATATGATGAACGTGACTCTGCATATTGGTTAGCCTAAGTAACATGTAACAGCAAATAACGGTGCATGCTTTTTGTGTATGTTTTAATGAGGAAGCTGTTTGGAGAAATTGTACCCCCAGTCTATTGAGGGCAGCGTGATGAATCAGTGGTTAGTGTTGCAGCCTCACAGCACAAGGGACTTGGGTTTGATCCCAGCCTTGGGTGACTGTCTGTGCAGAGTTAGCATGTTCTCCCTGTTTCTGTGAGGATTTCCTTTGAATGCTCTGGTTTCCTCCCACAGTCTAAAGGTGTCCAGGTTTGGTGGATTGGCCATGCTCAGTTGTCTGTACTGTCCAGGGATGTGCAGGCTAGGGTTAGCCAGGGTAAAATGCGGGGTTCAGGATAGTTTGGGGGACCGAGTCTGCTTGGTATGCTCTTCAGAGGGTCGACGGCCGAATGGTCTCTTTCCGCACTGCAGGAATTCTATGATTCTACTGGCTGGCTTGCTGCAGTGACCTCTATCTCTGCTGCAAGTGCAGCCGTTAAAACAGGACAGGTCTCCCGATATTCCATAAGTCATCAAGGAAGACTTTGCAGAGTTTACAAAACTGGGTTTATTGTCATTTCTAATACCTAGCTCAAGATTGGATGGTCTGTTCAGTTTCATTCCCTGCTTTAGACTTTGTCATCATTTTGCTATAACTGAATGGTGTACTAGGCTACTTCAAAGAGTCACACTTAGGTCAGGCCAGGTTTCTTAGTGAACCAGATGGGTCTTTAAAACCAGCATTGACCATATAGTTGCCAGTAGGCAAGCTTTACATTCTAGATTTTTTGCTGAATTTTAAGTAGTTTAAGGCATAACAGATTGTGGGAGGTAGATGAATGGGAACAAGGTTTGCACCACTGACCTAAGGTAGAATTTTATAAATTATGCCCAAAAATATATCACAGTTTTAGAAAGGTTGTTGCAGTACAGGATAAGGTCGATTTAATATGAATACAATTGAGTATAATGATGAATAGTAAATTAATCATAAACTGTTGTATCCTATTACCAAAGGATAAGCAGGCAATTGTAAATCATTTGGAAGATAAGCTATGGAAAATCATAACGCGATAGCTTGAGTGGATTTCAATAACCTACAGGTTAAATGAATTAGTCTGGGCAACTAGTGGTGTCAACACAAGTAAATACACTGAAGCAAATCCTTTCCTCTACATCACCAGGCAGCTATCATAAAGGTGACATGTTGGACTTAGAAAATCGATTTATGTTGGTTAATATTCTGGAAATAGGGGCCATAAAGGTCACAGTTGGCGGCCCTTCAGCTCATCACATCTGTGCAGGTCAAAAACACCCAACTAACTATTCTAATCCCAATTTCCAGCACTTGGCCCACAGACTTTCACGCGTTGACATTGCAAGTATACATCTAAATACTTTGGAAATGTTGACGGTTTATGCCCCTACCCGCCTTACAGGCACTATAATATTTTGGAAGAGAAGATCAACAGCAATGAGAAGAGACATGAGAAAAATAAGCATGTTTAAAAAAAAACCTGTGTTCAAGACTGATAAGCAGAACAGGAAAATAAATTCCAAAAGCTATAGAATCAAGGCATAGAACACAGCAGTTTAACAAGAACGTTAGAAGCAATCTAAGATAAGTAGAAATACTTCAAAAAGTACAAAGAGACAGGGAAACCAAGGAACAAAATTCAAGAGTGGACAACAAAAGAAAATATTCAAATAAGTAGGACAAATAGCAACAAATTACCAAAGGAATTCGGGAATAAGTGGAATGCCTGCTCGTAGGGAAGAAAACCAACAGAAAAATCGATGTTTTAATATAACTCTTGCAGTTATTCAGGATACGTTCCACATAAATGGGATATCACTGAAATATTTGGAGGAGTAATCATATTCAGATAGCTGTACTGCTCATTATTTTATATATTAATAATGTGCTTCACATTTCTAGCTGGCAATTCCAACTTCGGCTTCTTCAGAAATGTGAAGTCTATCTGAAACCAATGCGGTAGCTATCCATGCAGGATAGTTAAGAGAACTCAAACCACAATCCCTTTTGTAGCATTCAACATTCTGAGATTTAAGAGTCTAGCAAGACAGCCAGACATTAGGACAGCTGCTGCAAAAGGGCTAAGATTGGCCTCAGAGTGGAAGTTGGTTAAGGCATTGGGGTGGCAGGTAAATAAGTTGCCGGGTGCATAGGGTGCTCATTAATTGATGGAGTGCATTGGCCATGTTGTGGCTGGCCATGGGTTGGTATGACAGTGGGTGTCAAGGGAGAATCTTGTGGAGTTGGGGGAGGGGAACTCTTTGGGAAGAGGATAGGGTCTGGGAGTGCAAGGCATCAGGGGAAGTGTAGTGGCGGGGGGGGGGGCGGGGGGGGGGTAGTGGGAGGGGTGGTAAGTTGGAGATTGACTCCTGCATTACACTGAATCAATTAGCTGGACGGCTAGTTTGCAAAGCAGTGTGATGCCAACAGGAGGGGTTCAATTCCCACACTGGCTGAGGTTACCATGAAGGACTCTCCTTCTCAATCTCTCCCCTTGCCTGAGGCATGGTGACCCTGGGGTTAAACCACCATTGGTCACCTCTCTAATGACAGTGCAGCCCTATAGGCAAGTAAGACAATGGCAACTTTACCTTGCCTTTAAAAGGTAACCTTAGCCAGTGCTGGCATTGAACCCTCAGCGGGCTCCTGATGCAAAGGACTGCCTATCAGAATCTTCAATTTCCTGGAAATTTCCCACAGAGTCTGCTACATCTGGATGTGCACTTTCCTGACATCTGCAGTCTGCACTGCTCTGACGAATATCTGGTCATCGGAGTATCAAAGCCATTATGCAAGATGATAGTACAAGCTTAGCTCAACTGCTAACACTTACTCTTCAGAAGCCTTGACGATGAGTTCACGGAACATAGTCAGAGCTGTTTGCTAAAACAACACATTGTGGAACCAATCAGGGAATAGGCTATTTTAGACCTGGTATCATGTAACAATACAAGATTAATTAATGAGCTCACAGCAAAGGATCCCCTAGGCAAGAGTGATCAAGACATCATGAAATTTCAGATTAAGAGCTAGGTTGAAACACTTGTGTCTGAAATAGTGCCCTAAACCTAATTAAAAGAACATAAAAAAAGGGATGAAAACAGACTTATTTACCATGAATATGGAAAATAAATTAAAAGGCAAAACTGTAGATAAACAGTGGCAAGCACGTAAGGAGATAATTCATAACACCCAAGAAAGATATATACAAATTCAGAGAGACAGATTCTATAAGAAGGATGCATGATCTGTGGTCTACAGAGACAAATCAGAGGTAACAGGAGAAGAATGATTGACAGAAGTAAGAGACAGAGAAATTAGAATATGAGAATAAACTAGTAAGAAATATAAAAACTGACCTGTGACACCAGACCCACAAAATATGTTTGACTCTAAAGTGACCTCTGCACTGAGCAAGGAAGTTATTCCATTGCACCATGCTGATGCAGAAAAGTTGAAAAGGTATATTACTGGACAGACCACCTGAGAACAACCTCAACACTAGGAATGATGACGGCACACAGTTAATCCTGCACAATTCTCCCTCCTAACAGGTGGTGCTTGTGCCAAATTAGCCACAGTCACATTCACTCAATCATAAATTTACAGCCATATCTCAGACACAGCTATCATAATCCTGGGTATCTCCAGTCCTAGCAGCAGAATAGACCCATTGGTACATTCAGTGTGCAACAGCACTAACTGAGACAACATTCAGTCAGAAGGGAATTTTCCTGTGAGTCCTCAACATTGAATCCTGATCTCATGAACTTTAAACTTTAGGTTTTAATGGTTTGTCTATTAGTTAGCATCTGCTAAAGTTAAGAGTTAACAAGAGCAACAAATCAGGCCTCATTTGTTCTCATCAAGTTTTCTATACTCTCAAATACGTTATTTTCCATGTTTAATGCAGTTTGAAACTATCAGGAATGTCACAGTAACTAAGTTGTGCTTCCTGGACTTGTGCCAGTTTCAAATTACAATAATTTCTTTTCAGAGTTTAATTTTAGTTTCAATTTATTCAATCTCTTAGACTGCAATTATACTATAATATTAGCAAAATATAAAGTTCTAGCTAAGCATTAATGCTTTGGTATGAAGTTTTTACCTGACTCCAAAGTGAAGTGTGTGAAACACTCAATGTATGAGCTGATTGACCTTACATTTCTGAAATTTGTAGTGCAAAAGCATCCTTAAATTGTTAAGGGCACAATATTCCAACACTAAGTATTTTTTTGACCACATCATTAAAAATAAAATTTGCAACAAAGACTAGCATTGACCCTGAATTGGATGTAGGTACAGCGTTGGTGGTGGGGGGATGGGGGAGGGGGCCGGAGGGGGCTGGGTAGTTAAAAGAGGGCAGACTTGCGCTCTTTCAGGGTGGAGGCAGAGATCGAGGAAGCAAATGGGAAAGTTGTGAAACTGAAACTGAAGAAAGACTCAAGATTGGATACAGGCACAAGAGATAAATTGCAATCTGCAGGCAGAAGCCCAAGGATAAGGCAGACTGAAATCTATGTAAAAGGTCTCATATAGTCATTGAATGATAAGAACTTCTTCAGCAATCAAAATGTTACTAGGGAGCAGTGAATGATGAAAATGAATAATCCAAAGTAGGGCAGTGCTGACAGAGTGATTTGATAATAATGGTTCCCATTGACCAATTAGGTGATACAAATAGAAAATAACAAATCTTTTGATGTCAATAAATGACTGCACATAAGTAAAGACTCTCCTTTTAGAAAAGGAAAGAACAGTAACTGAATCAATGTAAGCAATTACATACAGACTGAACCAGTGAAGATAAACTTGGTAAAATGACGGTCAGCATAAAAAAAAGGAACCACGTATTGAACCACCTACTGCTCCTTCAAAGAGCTACAAACTGAGTTTCAATGCTAAAACCACAGCATACATGGCAAAGATTGCTTGAAAATTAGCCAGCCATACGAAACTTCAGTCACGCTCACTAATGATGATCTCTGCCCTGTGATATAATATTATATGTTTGGTCAGCAGACTGCAAAGAAAACTCATTTCTTGCTCTTGACCACAGTACAAGTTACATATTAAATAAACTTCCAAAGTTGTTGCTGGCCTCCCATTCGTTCATTATACTGAACAGTGCAGTACATAAATTTCATTCATATGCAAGCAACATGAGGAATAGTGCCAATGTATCTTAGTACCGGTAACAGTTCATACATTGCTGATTACAATTGACATTTATTGTATGCTTTTACTGTTTTATGCAAAAATATATACATTTACAGAATATACATTTAATGCACATTTATAAAGGAGTTCTATCCTAATGCAACACCACTTCTTGGTTCTAAGGGCACACAATGTTACGATTGCATCTAAAAACACAGTGCTTTGGACAGTAGTCTGTATACAGCATTTCAACAAGTAAAGAAAAGAATAGCTAAAATGGTGCTATGAAGCTTCATTTTGCTTCTCCAGATAGTTATCTTGCAACATTTATTCTTTAAGGTTTGTTTAAACACAGATAAAAACATTGCATCCTCATTGACTCCACAGTTTGATTCACATACTTGGGTTAGATCATAAACCCTGTGTTATTTCAATCATGAGAAATGTTTAATCTTGTAACTATCTCACAATAATTACTCACTTCCACCTATACATAAACACCTCCTCCTTGTTCATCCATACTAACTTTTCCAACCTCCATGACACAAATTGTAATTCAGCCAAAAGTGTGCTGCTAAATATTATCTTTTTCTATCATTTTACATGCTTGGATATCTCCAACAATTCCATGAATCACATGTTGTACTTAATTCAAGATCTAGATTTCCCCATGATTTCAACCTCCTTAGCCTCTGCAACCTTCTCCTGCACCATATCCTAACTTGTCGTCTCATGTTCTTCCAATTTGAGTTTTGTGTACATGAACTCCTTTTTACACCATTAATAATTAAACCTACATCATCTCAGGAATTCCTCTGGAATTGATGCATGCTTCATCACTGAAAACCTTCTGAAGCCACATCTGATCAACCATACCTTTTCGTAAATCTTTCACTGATGCTTGACTTCTGTTTTTCTTCTCTGATGAGCTGTGGGATACTCTTTGCATTTACAGCATAATATAAAAACATGTTTTTGTACCTAAAAGCCTTATCCAAAACTTTTATCCAAAGTCTCAGCCTCTCTGAAAAGTCTGGAATTTCAACTGATATTCTTCTCTTCGCTATCATTCTGTTCTCACAAAAACGTATTACCTAAAATCCCCAGACTACTCAAGGCCGTTCCATTTCCCATGCATGACTGCACCCTCAGATAACAAAAGGTAAAGTTGCCATTATTTTAACAGACCATAGGGCTGCTCTCTCATTAGAGAGACATGACTAGTGGTGGTTTAACCTGAGGATCACCATGCCTCAGGCAACGGGAAGAGCACAAGTCAGGAGTGTGATGGAATACTCCCCACTTGCCTGGGTGGATGCAGCACCAACACTCAAAAAGCTTGACACCATCCAGGACAAAGAAGCCCACTTGATTGGCACCACATCCACAAACATTCACTCCCTCCACCAGCAACTCTCAGTAGCAGCAGCGTGTACTATCTACAACATACACTGTAGAAATTCACCAGAGATCCTCAGACAGGAACTTCCAAATCCACAAATAGTTCCATCTAGAAAGACAAGTACAGCTCATACATGGGAACACCACCAACTGCAAGCTCCCCTCCAAGCCATACACTATTCTGACTGGGGTCGTAGAGATACACAGCACGGAAACAGACCCTTCAGTCCAACTCATTCATTCCAACCAGATATCCTATGTAAATCTAGTCCCAATTGCCAGCATTTGGCCCATATCCCTCTTAAACCCTTCCTTTTCATTTACCTATCCAGATACCTTTTAAACATTATAATTGCATCAGTCTCTGCCACTTCCTCTGGCAGCTCATTCCATATACGCACCACCCTCTGCATGAAAAAGTTGCCCCTTAAGTATCTTTTAAACCTTTACCCTCTCGGTTTGGACTCCCTAACCCTGGGGAAAAAGTGCTGGCTATTTACCCTATCCATGCTCCTCATGATTTTATAAAATTCTATAAGGTCACCCCTCAGCCTCCAACACTCCAGGGAAAATAGCCCAAGCCTCTTCAGCTTCTCTTTATAGCTCAAGCCCTCCAATCCTGGCAACATCCTCATACATTTTTCCTGAACCCTTTCTAGTTTCAAAACATCCTTCCGGTATAGCAGGGAGACCAGAATTGCACGCAATACTCCAAAAGTGGCCAAACCAATGTCATGTACAGCTGCAACATTATCTCCCAACTCCTATACTCAATGCACTGACCAATAAAAGCAAGTATATCAAATACCTTCTTCACTATCCTATCTATCTGCGACTCCACTTTCAAGGAACTATGGACCTGCACTCCCAGGTCTCTTTGTTCAGCAAAGGACCTTACCATTAAGTCCTTTCCTGATTTGCCTTTCCAAAACGCAGCACCTCACATCTCGTTCCTTCACTGTTGCTGGGTCAAAATCCTTAAATTCCCTCTCAAATGGCATTGTGGGTCAACCCACAGAAGATGGACTGCAGTAGTTCAAGAAGGTAGCTCACCAGCACCTTCTCAAGAGGCAACTAGGAACTGGCAATAAATGCTGTCTAACCAGCGATGCTTACATCCCACGAGTGAATTTTTTTTTTTTTTAAAAAGGAAGGTTGAGAATGAGTGTCCTTCATGGCGACCACAGTCAGTCCAGGATCTGAACCCACACAATTGCCATCAGTCGACACTGCAAACCAGCCATCCAGCTAACTGAGCCAACTGACCTCCTTTTCAGACAACTGCATACTCTAACACAAAAATAAGAACATAGAAACAGCAAAGATAAAGTAGCCATAATTCCAGTAGACCATGGGGCTGCTTTCCCATTAGAGAGCAACATCTGGTTTAACCTAAGGGTCACTACACCTCAGGCAAGGTGTGAGGTCAAGAAGGTGGGACTATCATGATGACCTCAGCCAGTATGAGAATTGAACACATGCTGTTGGTGTCACTGTGCATTACAAACTAACCACCAAACCAAATGAGTTAGCCAACCAATATAGAAATACACAGTAAGTCAATCAATTTCTCGAGAATAGTCTACATTTGAAACTAACTACTGCTTACTTCATTTCAACAAGCCTAATCAGGCACTTGAATCTCAAGTCAAACACAAGTCCCATAAAATTTCCTGAGGAAGGATTTTGTAATTACTGGGTTTCTATTTTCCCTTGTTATTGAAGTTCAAGATGGCAGAAATGCATTCCTCCCATGAAGCCCATTATTTATGTAAAAAGGTGAAAATATAATTCATATGTTTTCCTGTCTCAACCCTTTTTCTAGTCTCTTAAGTTGCATTGTTGTTGGCTGAGAGATAAGCAGAGAAACAGTCAGAGCAATGTCTTTAGTACTCTATTGCCATTGAGTAGAAACTATTGAAGGAAGATCTGGGGAAACTCTTCCTCCTAATTCACTCATGTGGAAGTGTCATGAATTCACCTAGTACCTCTCTAAAACAATATGGATAAATTTGATTATACACAATTGGGAGAAGTACAGACAAAAACTTACATCTCACCATTTCATTGGGTAGATGTAGCATGGTGGACCAGAAATCAAGAACCTCAGGCTAATGTTCTGGGAACAGGAGTTCAAGGTACAACATGGCAGATGGTGACATTTGAATTCAATAAATATCCAGAATGATTTGCTAGCCTAATGGCATCCTGGTAACTATTGTCAATTGTTACAAAAGCCTATCTGGTTTACAGACATTCTGTACAGAAGGAAATCTGCCATCCTTGAGCATACATGTTATTCCACACACAGCAATGTGGTTGACTAGTCCAGTAAAATTGGAGAGAATTCAGAAGAAATTATTTACAAGAGTGATTCCGGAAATGAAAAACTTCAGTCAAGAGAAGAGATAGAAGTTGGGACTATTTGCCTTAGAGGGAAGAAGGGTGAGGAGATTTGATGGATATTCAAATTCATGAGTGGGCTAGATACAGTAGATAGGGAGAAACTGTTCCCAAGTGCGAAAGCTAAAAGAATGAGAAGGCAATGATTTAAAAAGTGATGTGCAACCAAACCAAGTTGTTCAGGTGTGGTTAAAATTGAATCAAAGATAGTAGGAACTGCAGATGCTGGAGAATCCGAGACAACAAGGTGCAGGGCTGGATGAACACAGCAGGCCAAGCAGCATCATAGGAGCAGGAAGGCTGACGTTTCGGGCCTAGACCCTTCATCAGAAAAGGGGGAGGGGAAGGGGGTTCTGAAATAAATAGGGAGAGAGTGGGAGGCGGATAGAAGATGGATAGAGGAGAGGATAGGTAGAGAGGAAACAACCAGGTCGAAGAGGCGGGGATGGGGCCAGTAAAGGTGAGTGTAGGTGGGGAGTTAGGGAGGGGATAGGTCCGTCCAGGGAGGACGGACAGGTCAAGGGGGCGGGATGAGGTTAGTCGGTAGGAGATCGGGGTGCGGCTTGAGGTGGGAGGAGGGGATAGGTGGGAGGAAGAACAGGTTAGGGAGGCGGGGACGAGCTGGACTGGTTTTGGGATGCGGTAGGGGGAGGGGAGATTTTGAAACTTGTGAAATCCACATTGATACCATTGGGCTGCAGGGTTCCCAAGCGGAATATGAGTTGCTGTTCCTGCAACCTTCGGGTGGCATCGTTGTGGCACTGCAGGAGGCCCAGGATGGACATGTCGTCTGAGGAATGGGAGGGGGAGTTGAAATGGTTCGCGACTGGGAGGTGCAGTTGTTTATTGCGAACCGAGCGTAGGTGTTCTGCAAAGCGGTCCCCGAGCCTCCGCTTGGTTTCCCCGATGTAGATGAAGCCACACCGGGTACAGCGGATGCAATATACCACATTGGCAGATGTGCAGGTGAACATCTGCTTGATGTGGAAAGTCTTCTTGGGGCCTGGAATGGGGGTGAGGTAGGAGGTATGGGGGCAGGTGTAGCACTTCCTGCGGTTGCAGGGAAAAGTGCCGGGTGTGGAGCTGGAGGGGGGGTCGGATTGCAGATGGCCGCCATCTGCAATCCGACCCCACCACCAAAGACATCTTTCCCTCCCCACCCTTATCTGCTTTCCGGAGGGACCACTCTCTCCGTGACTCCCTTGTCCGCTCCACGCTCCGCTCCAGCTCACTTCATGTCATAAAGAAAAGGCAAAAGGCACTAGATACTGAAAGGAACAAGGGCCCTGGAAATATTCTGCCAACAGTACTGAAGATTTGTACTCAAGAATTAACTGTGCCCCAAACCAAGCTATTCCAGTCTAATTTCAACTATTGCAGGAAATTTGATAGAAGTTTTCAAAACCATGAGAGGGCCAGACAGAGCATATTGGAGAAACTGTTCCCTCTCTTACTAAAAAAAAGGAACGGGCACAGATAAAAAGTAATTTGCAAAAGGAGCAAATCCGATATGGGAAATAAAACTTTTCCACAGTGAGTATTTGGGGTCTGGCCACACTGGCTGGAAGTGCAGTGGAGGCAGGTTAAATTGAGGAATTCAAGAGGTAATTAGTTGATTGTTTATTCAGGTTATGGGGAAAAGCAGGAAATTGGCACAAAATTATAATGATCATTCAGTCAGCTGGTGCACAAATGATGGACTGAATAGATTGTTTCTGAGGTGTAACAATTCTGCAATACCTGAATGTGGAAAATTGCCCAGGTATTCCTTATTCACAAATAGTAGGACAAATCCAAATCCAAATCCAATTAATTATCACCCCATCAGTCTCACGTTGATCATAGATAACATGATAGAAGGGGTCATCAACACTAGGAAATGGCACTTGATTGGCAAAGCCCTGCTCATCGACAGTCATTCCGAGTTTTGCCAGGGTGACACGGCTTCCGTCTTCATTACAGCTTAAGTTCAAACATGGATGAGAAAACTGATTTCCAGAGGTGGGGTGAGAGTCACTGCCTTTGGCATCAGGGCCATATGTGGCCAAATATAACACCAATGAGCCCTTGCAAAACCAGAATCAATGGGAATCATTTTGGGAAAATTCTCCTCTGGTTGGTGTCAGACCTGGCACAAAGGAAGCTGGTGGTTCAATGTCAGTCATCTCCACTCCAGGATATCACTGCAGGAGTTCTTCAGGGTAGTGGTCTAGGCCCAATCACCTTCAGCTGTCTCATCAGTGAACTTCCCTCAATCATATACTCAGAAGTGGGAACGCTCACTGATGATTGCATAATGTTCAGTATCATTAAAGACTCAGCAAATACTGAAGCAATCCATGCTCAAATGAAGCAAGACCTGGTTGCCATCAGACTTGGGCTGACAAGTGGCAGATAACATTCATGGCACAAAAGTGCCTGTCAAAGACCATCTCTGACAAGAGAGAATCTAATCTTCACCCCTAGACATGCAACGGCATTACTATCACTGAATCCCCAATTAATTAAATCCTAGGGGTTATCATTGACCAGAAACCGAACTGGACTACCCATACACATACTATGGCCGCAACAGCAAGACAGAGGCTAGGAATCCTGAGAGTCTCACCTTCTAGCTCCGAAAGCCTGTCCATCATTTGCAAGAGACAAGCTAGGATTTTGACAGAATTCTTCACTTGTCAAGACGAGAGCAGCTCTACCAACACTCAAGAACTTGATACCATCCAGACAGAACAGCCTGATTGGTACCATATCCACAAATGTTCACTCTCTCCATGACTGATGCTCATTAGCAGCAGTGTGTACCATCTACAAGCTGCACAGCAGAAATTTGCCAAAGATCCCGAGACAACACCTTCCAACCCATTGCCACTACCATCTAGAAGGACAAGGGCAGCAGATACATGCAAACACCATTCTCTCCAAGCCACTCACCATCCTAATTTGGGAGTATATTGACATTCCCTCACAGTTGCTGGGTGAAAATCCTGGAACTACCTCTTCAACCTATACCAAATGGACTGCAGCAGTTCAAGTAAGCAGCTCCACACCAAGGTCTCAAAGGTAATTAGGGATTGGCAATAAATGATAGCCTAGCCTGCAAAGCCCTCATCACCTGAATGAATTTTAAAAAAGACAGAAACAAACATTCTATTGATTGGAGAAAAATATTAAAAAATAGGCTTGGACAACAAAAACCAGAATTTCATGATGTATTAAGGTTAATTTTAGATTTTAACTCCCATAAAAATTGCAATTTGTGCGCCTAAAAATCAATTGTTGTTTTTGACAGGGCCAATACCGGTGGTCCAATACTGTAACAGACTACTACTTAAGCATGATATATTTAGATCTATCTTTCCAGAACACACAATCCCCACTTTTTGAAAGAAAAGAGAAAAGCAGTAACACTTTATGATTTGAAGATAACAAATTGCATTAAAACAGTAATTTCACTGACTGGAATGCTGAAGAAAAAGGCAGTCACCTTACATTACTCTTTTGGTGTATGCAACTCATTAATTAAGACACGCCTGACTGCTAGCAATGGACTCATTCTACGTGCCTGTTTGGGGATAGTGTGTGCCAAAGAAGTCTAGCCAGTCTTCTCTGTAGCTCTGCCCTGATGGCGTTGATTATGTATGATTAATGATTTAAAGGAATAAAAAGAGAAAGGTCAACTTCTGAGTTCAAGACAGAGCAGCTACACAGGGAGTAATTAAGATACCTGTGTAAGCATGATTAATAAGCTCAAACTGGCATAGTGTGCTGTAAACAAGAAGTAACCAGATGGTTCAAATGAAAAGAGATTTTTTTTCCAAAGGCAGCTTGGGTTTCAAACACCAAGATAAAGTTTGCCTTTTTCTGCAGTCAGGTCTAAATCATTACTCATGCCTTACAGCTGCACCAGAACATATACACAATGAGTTTCTTTTCCCCTCAACCAACAATCTGTTTCAACAAACCGCAAATAACCTCAGCATGCATGTAAATGGCCTTTCCTCTTTTTCGTTTAATGTTTGTCTTTTATGTTATGTTATATGGATTGTCAACTCTGACAAGGTTCATTCGAGCCTTTTAATTCCCACCCACGATTTCGCTCTGGTTGCCATGTGACTGGCAGTAAAGAAGGATCAGCTATGGCATTTAGGGAGAAACCTGGCAGACAGGTGTCAGAACAGTTCACCAAGCAAACCTAATGAAGGGTAGTCAGGTCCGCTGTTCTTTTACAATTTGTGTCTGATTCATAAGTTTTAACCCTTCTAAAAATGAATTACTAGATTCTCATTGTACATCTTTTCAAATTAACCTGAATTGTGAATAAGAAAAAAAGTTAGCATGGAAAGAAAAATTACACTCATGGGGTAGATGGAGCTTTGAATTCAATTTATACAACTGAAACCATAGTACTCAGTGTTTCATGAGAAGGATAAATGTGGTATCCTCTGAATCACACCAATCTGGTAGTGGATTATTTCACCATAATACAGTCCTTTACAGCTTAAAAGGTTATAATCAAAGACAGAAAAGAAAACTGCATTAAAATGTGTGTCATGAAAATTAAAACCACAAGCATAGTTCTGAAAACATATTTTGGAAGAATGATTTATCCAATTTGAAATCTAAATTACTAATGAATCCCTAGCAATTTCCTCATGCTTACAACTATGCATTTTACACCAGTGTTCTGAGCATCTTTATAACCAGACTCACTCTGGCAGCATCTCTGGTTAACGATAATGGTGAGTGACTTCAGACATCAGGCTGACTTTGCTCCACACATCAACAAAACTGAGAACTGACAGGTAGTCGACTAGCAATGACAGTCACCAAGCAGCAACTAGGTTAGCTTGGTTTTTAGGGCCCTTGGGGCTTAAAAGCCTGACCATGGTCTGCAATAAGATGACATGCAGATAAACTCCATATGGTCTTTGCACATTTATCAGTTGTAGAAGAACAGGAAAATGAAAGCTTAGTTGACATCACTGCCATCATTCATTCTATTCCAACTAAAATTCTGGACTAAGGTGAGCACTTCATCCAGCTGTTGATTTATTTTTATTTAACTATTATCAAGGCCATATAATGCTTAAGCAGCAGAGATTCATTTACAATGGTGTGGAAACAGCCTTATACTGTTCAAAGTCAGTCACTGTCCCTATCAAAACACACTTTCAAAAAAAGTTGGAATAAAGTGTTCGCAATGGAACTCATAAATGCCAAAACTGGGAACAATTCAGTTAACAATACTACTAGCTCAGTCTCTTGAAAAAAAATTTTAGTTTGCATTACAATGAGTCAATTGCCACCATCCACCAAGTAATAAGCAAATTTATTTCCTGTTCTGTGCCAATCCAAATCTGAAAGGTTATTGTGAATTATAGTTCCACTCTCCCACAAACATTAGGCGTTTTTGGATGCATATCAAAGCAAAAGCAGCACAGCAACTTGAGTGGTAGCTGGGCAATCTGATCCTTAACATCATAAAGGGAAAATATATAAAACCACTTCCACTGTGTGACTGCACATGTCTTAAACATTCACAGCAGGTGGAGTAAATTCTAGCTCTATGCAATGTTGCATTTTAATGACAACTATAGTGCAATGTGCACCCTCTTGGAAACATTATAAAATTATATTTTGAATCTGCAAATCTCCATTGTTGCTGGGTTTAATGCAAAGGAGTAGCACAATTCAAAAATGTCAGTTGAACAGAGCAGATTACATATAGTGCTATGTTTAAAATGGTGCAATCCAATATGTAGGTGGAAGCGCTGCACAGCAAACTAGCCACCGTCGTTTTAAATACTGACACAATTGTCAAAGCTCTGGTACACCCCTGAATGAACAACCAACTTTAGAAATATTGGTGTGCATGCACAAATTGCAAGCATTTAGAGAACATGCAGAAAACTTATATTGGTTTCCAAATTATCATTCACCAAATTAATTGCTGTCTGATCACTTGGACAGTCTCATTCTTTTAATGGTCTTCTTTGATTTAGTTTGCCTTTTTAAAAATTTTGATACACTTTCCTCTTAATCATAGGAAATGAAATTACTTTGAAATTTATACTCGTTTGAATAATTATGTAAAGTACACATCTCGGTAACTACTGGTGGAAAAACTACTACATTTAAAATTACAAATTTATTATGCATTGTTAACTTTTAATACTGTGCATTTTAAAATTGATGCATGAAATATTTTCAAAGTGACAAAAGCATGATGATATCTAGAAAACCTGTCAGCAAAATCAAATTAGGTATTAATAAATCATCATAATTATAAGTATGTAATGTTAGATAATTCCTTAATGGGATGTATGTCACTAACAAGGCCCAGCATTTGTTTCTAACCCAAATAGATCTTGAACTGAATGGTTTGCCAGGCCATTTCAGGGGCAGTTAACACATTGCTGTGGGTTTGGAGCTTCACACACACACAGATTTCTTCCACAGATGAAATGATGAAGTGAGAGGCGAGAGAAGAGTCAGAAGCCATCTGCGCCACAGGTTTGAAGTCAGTTGGAATAAGAAGCATATGAGCTGGAGTGCAAGTACCTTAAATATAACTTCTATAACTTAATAAAATTGCCCTGATATCAATACAAGTGTCCCCTTGTCCAGGTTTATTGTCCAGTATCTGAACTTCTGGCACAGTTATTTTGACAGAAAAGAGCTTTCAATGCTCTTCATCTGTTTTTCATTCGGAAAAGCAATGCTACAAGTCACCGAATTGAATTAGGATAGTCCCCCCATAACTCGTGACTCCTTAAAGTCTCCACGAGAATCAGAGAATTATCATTAAATAAATCATTCAACTGTCATATTCATATTTATTTCACTTAAACTTGGCTATAATTGTTTCTACTACTATGTTGAATGACTTCAATATGGAAACCACCTAGTTTCAAAATTATAAGTCTTTGTTTATTACAACGTAATACTTACATGAATTATAACATTGGCTTCAGTTCGAACGGCAAATAGTCCTACGCACTATGATAGTTCACTGCAGGGAGTATATTTTGGCACTTCAAGCTTCCTTGCTTATAAAAACTTTCTTTATGCTGGCAAGTTTTAAAATTATAGGCTTTTAAGTACCAAGATCTTTGTACAATGTAAGTGCCTTATTATTCAAATTATGTTTTAAAATTAATACTTCATAGAAATGCATGATAGATTATAAAATGCAATAGAAACTAAAATGTTACATGTTCCATTCTTACTAATCAGGTCAAAGATTAGGCATTTGCACTATTGTAATTTAGATCCATGAACAATAATGATGGCAGTTGACTGAAATTTGCATAGACATCGGTGTATAAGGCCAGATAATATAAAATCAAAGGTCTTCAAGACAGGTTACATTATTTAATAAGTGAATGAATTGTAGTGATGGATTGCTGGCATTTTAAGGAAAATAAATTTGCAATAACTTCGTACTCATCACACAATGCTGCATTACAATACTCAGCAATGTTTTCCAACAATGCTGATTCACTACCTTCAAGTGAAGAAAGAAGATCTATCTTCAAAAACAACAGACTAATTGTGCTTGCTTTGAACTTTGGCCTTTACTACTTCAAAGTTTAATCTTTCTCACATGATTAACAGAAAAGTGAAATCCAAAGTCCAGGGAAAGAAACACTCTTGGAATTTAATTATAGAAGACTATTCCATCCCACATGCACAGAAATAACCTAACTTTATAAGTAGGCTATTAAATCCAAATTTCCCTGTTTTTCCCAATATCATTTCATACTTATCTTTTTGCACCCATGGAATGATTTCCCAGTCAGTAAACTCTCAAAATTCACCAGCATTTCAGACTGGTTGCGAATTCAACATCACATAGATAAAACTATTCTATCCATTTAAATGAATAAGATTAGGTGTTTCTGCACTAGTAAAGCTTAACCACTGAATCACAGCTTTAAATCTCTCTCAAGTGGTGATCTGATCTCAAGAACAACTTATGTAAGATATTAAAGAAAACAACAAGACCTTGCATTAAATCATCTGGCTTAACATTGTTTCACTTTCAAGTCATAGCGTCTTTTGGTCCAACATTAGAGGAGCCTCGGTGTTTGTAATTAGTAAACAGGTTCAAGGCCCTTGCAGCCCGTATGGGTGAAAACAGCAGTTGCAGGGTGACTGAGAGGACTGACCATGGTACTATCGTACAGGATACCATTCAAGCAGAGGGAGTTAATATAGTTGTAGTAAGAGACAATCAGAGCGATATGTTCTCTACAGAAAGGCATGGCAAAGTAGCTCTTTTAATTAAGTATAGCATTAGTTTGGTACTGAGAGATGACATTAAGTTGAAAGATCAAGATGTAGAATTATTTTGGTAAAGATAAGAAATAGTAATGATGAGGTCATTTGTGGGAGTAGATTATAGGGATCTAGCAGTATTAACAGGAGAAGACAGGGCATGCAGGAAGAAATGAAGGAGGAAGGTAAGAAATGTACCAGAATAATGATGGGTTATCTACACATAGATTTAGCAAATTAGATCGGCAAAGATAGATTGGAAAAATTTATTCATAGGGTGTTACCATGAAAATTTCTTACAGTAGCATGTTCCACAGCCACCCAAGGAGCAGGCTCTCCTACACCTGATAATGTACAATGATATAGGATTCATCAACAATCTTCTGGTAAAGCAGCCTCTAGATGTCAGTGATAATAAAACAAGAGACATTCATGTTCAGTTTGAAAGGAAGTAGTGTGGGTCCATGACCAATATTTTAAACCTAAACAAAAGTAATTATGATGGTATGAGATAGTGTTGATCCTCTAGAAAGTGGCATAGGAATTGATCATGGAAAACAAAAATGGTGGAGGCTTTAAACAGGTATTGTGTGCCAGTCTTCAGTGTAGAAGATTTAGAAAGCATTTCTAAGATAACTGAAAAATCAAAAGATAATGGGAAGTAATGAACATTGAAACAATGCTGGTCGCCTTATTTGAAAAAAAGATGGGGGGCGTGGTGTTCCTTTGACACTGTGAAATTGTC